>NW_027629685.1:0-86243 GCF_051521515.1 Lactuca serriola
CATGGAGGTTTAGGGATCTCCGAGTAGTAGTTCTGGGATGATTATGTGTATTATGGGAATCCTATTTCAATTGAAAGCTCCAACTTATGAGTTGTACATGAGTCATATGATGTCGAAAGGGGTAAGAGGATGAAGATTGTGGTGTTGGTGAAAAGGTTGAGTTTTATTCAAAAATCTTAGAAATGGTCACTCAAATATATATGTTTGATCAACTTTGGTTGAGAAGAATCTCAATACATTTAACTTAAAATTCAAACAATGGTAGGCAAGATGACCATCCGTGAAATTTTTTAGAAACAATATGAACAAATCTAAAGTGTTTTTGAAAATTATCTTCGACATTGCCATTTTTTTAAAAGTTAGAGACCATTTCTGAAACTTTGTTTTATTTTTATGTTATTACTACTAACATATACTAATAAAAAATTATCTATAGTTATGATAATTGGGATAATTTTAAAAACACCACATAGAAATAGAATAAAATAAAATAGTGACATTATATTACAAAATTGAATTTGGCCCTCCTCCACAAAAAATTACAAAGGTGCATTGGAATACAAAAGAGACAACAAAACATAGATATACAGAAAGTAAACATACAACAAAACGTACATGAAACTTATGAAATCATTCCTCGTCTGGGATCAACACAACTGATCCCGATGTTTTTCGACTCTCAAGATCAATGTGAGCTTGGGTTGCTTGAGACAGAGGATACTTGTGATTAAGACGAATCCTCAACACTCCTTTTGCAATATTAGAAAACAAGTCTTGAGCAGCCACAAGCAGCTCCTTTCGATTTTCAACCGTGTATTCTGTGATCGATGAAAACGTATAATAGAGTGATTTGGGTGCAATCTGATCAACACGCACAGGCTCTGGTACACCCGAGGCAGTCCCGAAAAGCACCATGTATCCACGGTTCTTTAAACACGCTAATGATCCCTTCATTTCAAAAAGACAAAATTAATTAGTTGAAACCCAGCTACAAATTAATTAGAAACCATTAATTAATATCATTTATATCTTACATTGAAGGTGTCTTTTCCGACTGAATCGTAGACTACTTCCAGCCCTTTGCCTGATGTAATCTCCATCACACGATCCACAAAGTTCTCCTCTTTGTAAAGAATCACATGGTGACATCCGTCTTCTTTCGCCTGCGCAGCCTTCTCCTTGGTCGACACCGTTCCGATGACGGTGGCTCCAATCGCATTTGCCCATTGACAAACCAAAGATCCGACTCCACCTGCCGCCGCATGTACCAGGATTGTATGTCCAGGTTCAACCTAAATATATATATATATGGGAATCGTTGTTTCATTAAAACTGAAACAAACTTTTTATCATCTACAGATAATATACATAAATCAAGAATTGAATGGGTCACCTACTTTAAAGCCTTTATGGATCAAGACATGTGCAGTGAGACCCTTAAAAATGGCGGCGGCTGCTTCAACGGGATCAACGGAAGAAGGAACAGGCACCGCTAGATCTGCGGGAAGTATTCTCTCTTGGGCGTAAGAACCCACCTCCGGGCTAGCGTAAGCCACGACGTCTCCAACTTTGCAGCTGGTTACTCCGGGACCCACCGCTGTTACAACTCCGGCTCCTTCCATACCTGGGATATATGGCAAGGGTGGAGCTAGATTCTGCTCACCTCGACGCATATACACATCCAAGAAATTTAGACCAACTGCCTTTTGCTTCAATTTGATTTCTCCTTCTTTTGGATCTGGGACTTGAACATCTTCCCATGTCAAGACCTGTAACAGAAAAGAAATTCAATACCATTAGTCTCCATTCAATGAAATCAAGAAAGAAAGAGACAATTAGGTGAACAAGGATGACCTCAGGGCCGCCGTGCTCATGAATTCTAATTGCTTTAACCATGGTGGCTGGGTTGTGTTGCTGTTGTTCGTCTCAGGAGATTGGATTTGATGTGATGCTGTGTTCTTGTCTCTGGGTATTTATTATAGGCAACCTGGTCACTATTTTCTTAGAAGATGTAACACAATCTGGTTACCTCTAGAGTTCTCGTATAGTCGGTGAATGGTGAATTGGTTATGTGGGGTTCATCATTTCTTCTAGAGTTCTATTTCGGTAAAAGAGAAAACGCACACGCAATCTTTCCTTAAGATATCGTGTTTTATTTTGAACTGAATAAATTAAGTAACCATCAAAATTCAAATGTGCTTTTTCGGTCCCCTGTGGTTTCTGACTGAGGAATTTGTGGTTACTACTATATCACTTCTTACTTCACACATTCAACGTAACCATAGTTCACATGGCTTTTTACTCCAATTATTGGACGCGCCTACAAACTTAGAAAACAACGTGTATTTTTATGTTTTTGTATATTAAAGTGTTGTGCTATAAGTATATTCTTTAATTAATTTTACATTCTTAAGATCAATCTAATCAATCTTTTACATTTACATTTGATTTAACATCATATTTTTTCTTTTTCTCTTTTTTTTTTCTTTTTTTTTTTGTTGTTTTTTCTTTTAATAATAATAATAATTATTATTATTATTATTAGTAGTATAAATTTCGATAACCATATAAAATTCGGTCAACATTTTAAAATTCAGACGTTATAAATTCGGACGACATTATAAAATTTGAACGACTATATAAAATGAAACAAAAGTAAAGTTTGTTTTCAATCCGCATAACGCATCACGCAAATGTAATAACGAACCAATTAATAGATCCGTGATAAATAAAGACAAACTTTGTTTTTGTTCCGTTTCATATAGTCGTTCGAATTTTATTATGTCGTCCAAATTTATAATATCGTACGAATTTTAAAATTTCATCCGAATTTATAATGTCATCCAATTTTAAAAACCGATTTATAAAATATAAAATAAAAATAATTAAAAACCGATATTATATAGTCGTTCGAATTTATAATGCCATCTGATTTATAAAATGTTGTTCAAAATTTATAATAATAATAATAATATATAAAAAATAATTAAAAACCGATTTTATATAGTCGTTCGAATTTTATAACGTCGTCCGAATTATAAAAATTTGTTCAAAATTTATAATACTAATAATAATAATAACAACAACAACAACAACAACAACAACAATAATAATAATAATAATAATAATAATAATAATAATAAAAATTAAAAACAACAAAAAAACAAAATAGAAAAAAAAAACAACAAAAGACAAAAAATCAAATAAAGGGGAGTGGAATTGGAAAAGGGAGAGGATATTTATAGAAAACCCCATATTAAAATTGGAAATTATCATGAGAAATTAAATATCCTTCTATCGTTTGTTCATATAAATCTTTCAATCCAATTAAATAATAACATGTGTAATATTTAATATTCATTTAATAATAGTTTAATATACTAATATGACAAATATACTTATTTAATTGGTAGGAAGATTTGTAGGAATAAAAGTTAAAGGATATTTAATTTCTCAATTATCATACAATCATTGACACCTATTCGAATGAGATAATGTCACATCGTCACCATGATGACATTGTGAATACGACACCGACCAGGATAATTGACTCCGATAAGGTTACCGCACCTGAGGATATTGTCGCACATTATTTGTTTGATTAGCTTACCTAGCATGTTAAAGTGTTTCTCTTTGTTGTTTTAATTCAAGTTAAGTGTAGTTTAGTGAATATTAAATTACATGAACTTGTTTACCTAGTGATTTAGTGACCATTAAATTGTTAGAGCTAGGATTGACCACATCTTAGTTAAGTGATAAAAGTAACAATTTAACTGTGTCAGAGAACATAATTGTGACCATAAGTGTTTTTAACAAATCTTACATAGCCCAATTATAATTAATAACTAATTTTGTGTTTGCTTGTGTAGGACCTTACAAAGTAGTATATGAATTGATGAAAATATTAGTAAATTTGACCAAATTTCTAATTACATATAAATTGGTAACCAACTTTATTAATCTGTAAATAAGAACTAACCATAGGAAAATGTAGGTAGCTGCGGTGTGTAGGTAGCTGAGAAGTTGTGACTGATACCTTTTGACACCAGAAAATAGTTTAAGAAATGATTTGAGAACTCAGTGTCATTATCACTGCGGATTAGGTGTATTGGTAGTTTGATTTGAAGTTAAATCTCTTTGATGAAATTGATCAGAACCTGCAGTGTTTCTGATTTGAGTCTCAAGAAGAAGACCCAAGTGAAACGACTGAAGTCATCAACAATAACCAATATATATTTCTTGTGATGGAGACCGAATATAGTAGATGGACCTCAAAGATCAATATGTAAGAGTTCTAAGGGTTTAGAAATGGATGAGTCAATCACTATGGGATGGCTTCCTTTAAACTGTTTTCCACACTCATAGGCTGGGCAAAGAGTATTGTTGTTATACTTCAGAATAGGGAGACCTCGGACAAGTTCTCCGGTGACCAAGTTGTTGATTTATCGGAAGTTCAGATGAGCTAGTTTGCGATGCCATAGCCAAATGACTTTGGATACTGCTTTGGACAGAAAACACAACTGCGGTTTCCCAATTATCAGAGAGACGTCCAATGGATTCATAGTTCCTTCGGACTTAGATTTGATCAAACAGGTGCTTCTATCGCTTGTCATGATGTCGTAGAAATCATTATCAAATTCAACCCTATGGCCTGCCTTACATAGTTGGCCTACACTGATGAGATTGTGCTTGATACCTTCTATATCAGCAACCTTTTGAAATGAAAAGTTCCCTGTAGTAAGCACACCGTAACCTCAGATTATTCCATTCGCATTGTTGTCTAATGTGACGTTTCCACCATTGCATATAGGCCTAAAATCTCAAAGGTATTCTAACCTTCCAGTCATGTGCAAGGAGGAGGCACTATCTATTAACCACTCCTTTTCTTGATCCTCCTTGCACATTGCCTGAAAATTACATGGTTAGTTTGGGCACCAAAACGAGTTTGGAGCCCGAGGCGAAAGATGGATTTTTCGTAGATGCATGAACCGAGGTTGTCGGGACAGGTTTTAAGTCAACCTTGAGACCTGTACCTTGATGTTTTAAGGCCTTTGAGGATTACGAGATTTTGGAGGATTGCAAGGTCTGACTTGATTAGGTCTTTTACGATGATAAAATCCAAAGGTAAGATTTTTCTCATTCATCCAGACACTTTGCTTGTTCAGCGGTCTGGACGGAGTAAGGTAAGTCTTGTGACCAGTCAGAGATTGAGATTTGACAATGGTACCCTTGGGATTTGAAAAAGTGTCGTTTGGAAGAGTGTGTGTACGTGCAAATCTCCTAGGTTGTGTTTTTCTGAAAAGTCGAGGTGACTTGAAATGTGTTGGAGTTGGTAAAATACATTTCCATTTTGGGTTGTTTAAGGAATAGATCTGAAAACCATTACTTTGAAAAGACTTTACTCGCTTTTGAGTCTTGTCAAAGGGGTTTGCAAAGTTTATTGAAACTGTAAATTTCTTTTTGGTTGATTTCTTGACTGCAGAGTTTTTCAAAAAGTAATTTGAGAAAACGAGTTTTTCTGGACTCTTATGTTTTGAAAATCTGGCTTGCTTTTTGTTTTTTGAATGTATTTCCCGCCTTTTATTACGAGAACTAAGTTCTTCCTTTAGATCCAGTTTTGCCTGAGTGTTTGGAGAACTGCAGTCATTGATGTTCAACTGCGGTTTCTTGGAAACCTTTGATTGTTTTTGGAATCGTGGACTTGAGTCATCTGAACCAGAAGGTTCAGGACTCTGAGAACATTGACCGTATTCAAAATTCTCTATAGTCAACTCATGAAGGATTGGCTGAATGGTCATAGTACACTTGAGTTCAATCTGAGGTAAGGAAGATTGTACTACCGCAGAGTAAGTCATAAATGGTTCTTCAGTGGGACACTTTATGTATGGTAATATTTGGTCAAGACTGCAGTTAGAAGGACTGTGGTCAGAGGACAAGGTTGTTTCAGGTCCTTCCACAAGGATTTCCTCATTGACAACTAATGAAGCCTAAGAGTTGGGATAAATGGTACCAATGATTGGAATTTGATCATATATGTGATCCGAGGTTTTGGGAAGAATTTCCTTGATGACACAATTATTACTCAGATTGTGAAGTCTACCGAAGTGGGCTCTAATGTCTTCGGGAGAAGTCTTGTCATTTACAGGAAAGTGAAATTCTCGGTCAGGAGGGACATAAATACAGTCCTTGTTAAACCGGGGTGATGAGTCCTTTGTGGTGGAGTACCCATTGGACCATCCCCAATTATACGTATTGTCAATGGTTCCATTATTTACAAGGTTTTCAATGACCTCGCTTTCATTAAACAAATTTTCAATTAACAAGTTTAAACGTACAATTTCTTTTTGTGCTAAATCCCTTTGATTTAATGTTATGCCTAACTAGGTTTCACATAACATTTTTGCATCCTTTTCTAATCCTAAGTCCTTTTCTAGCATGGCCACTTTGAGTCTTTTGTCTTCTAAACGTCCTCTAACATGGAACATTTCTTGGGATGCTATGTTCTTCTCATCTAGGGCTTTGTTATAGTCTGAAAGGACGACATCACATGTGTCATTAAGGTTATCAAGGAATGGTTGACAATCATGCATGCTATAATTGAGAGTTTGTGTGACATCCCCTAATTTCTTGGCCAGAAAAGACCGATTTAATTTATGATTTTTAAAATAAAATCAGAGAAATCTTTTTAACAGATGTTGCAGAATTGATCCCCAAACAACATATGATAAAAGTTTATCAAAATCCTTCATTAAGAAGGTATATATTTTCCATATATATCAAAACCTCGGGATGTCATTTTCCGATACAGATCAAAAGCATAAACAAGACAGTATAAGCCTTTCAACAATTATTTAAAACTACTGACCTATAATCCAAAAATCTCTCGTCGTCCTCCGACTATGCTCAGGGTCCACTACCTGTAACATAAAAAGCTGAGTGGGTCAGGCTTGGGAGCCTGGTGAGCATATAGGGTTTTCAACCCACAATAATAGTAAACTTACTAAGTTCATCAATCAACAATAACCCTGATTGCCCGTTCCCGTTATCCTCACTTTACGTCCCTAAACACTTTTCACAAGGGACCTAGCCTAAAGAATATCATCGGGATGAACACTACTGCTAAGGGGTTTCCTCAGCCATACATGTCCTAAAGGAAACCATGAGGGGGATGGAGTACAACGAATGAACACTCTCAGTTCATTAACACCTACAGGTTGCGGACCTGCTAATGTTTCCCACTGGACTGTCTAGAAATTCTGTGGTCATCATCCAAACTCCGCTAGATGACTGGATCTTAAAACACATCGAGGCCTCTCCTCAATTTTATTTTATCACACATCACTATCTACCCATGTTCTACCCAACATATTTGTAGATAAAAATACTTATACAGTTTAAAACTTGTACAAAACATCAACTCAACAGTCACCTCAAATAAACAATTAATATATTTACACATAGCACGTATTATAAGGTAAATACTTCATATCTATGTGTAAAATGAAAGTGACTATACACTCACTTGATTTGGTGATAATCGGGCAACAATTTGTTTCCTAAAACGATCGTTTCTAATAAAACTGGGCTTTGCAAAAGTCGGGCTTCGAAACCGAAAAGATAAATTTTCTGGGCTTCTCGGGCACTTCGTGGCGTATTCCGAGGCTTACAATCGGTACCGGGGCTTTGGGGGATTCTAAAATGAAGAAAATATGAAGAGAGGGGCTAAAATATGGCAAAACTCCAAATGTAACCGAGAGCCTTCGCAGGTACCCTTCTATTTATAGGGTCCGAATTCCTGATCCAACGGCTGAGAAGCTTCTGATCCGACGGCTGAGAGGCTTCGCAGGGGGTGCCTCGCACGAGGTTAGCATGTGCGAAGGGGCTGCTGGCTTCTTGTGATTGGTCCAAAGCGTGTGTCCGATGCACAGGTGGTCAGCACGTGCAAGGGTCTCGGTGGCACTCGCTGATTGGACCACGGAGTCGTAACCCATATGCGAGGCTCGGAGCTAGGGTGCGAGGTTCGGTCCATATGCGAGCCTCAGATTGGACCTCCCTTCGGTCAAATCAGAATCCAACACGTGGCTTCGCATGACTCAGCAGCTTGGTGACTCAGCAGGACACGTGGCACTCTTTCAGTGAAGGTGACGTGGCAAAATGTGACTATGCGAATTTTCTCGATTTTCGCGCCAAAACTTCTAAAATCCATAACTTTCGCATACGAGCTCCGTTTTTGACGTTCTTTATATGCAAGCGTAGCTAAAGTTATGCTCTATAACTTCCGTTTAGACTTCGTCGGCTAATTTTGACTTTAAATTTTATATTATTATTTTTAACAGACCGGGACAGGAAATCCGTTAAAAATTCATAACTTCTTCATCCGACGTTCGTTTTCGTCAGACTTTTTACCGTTGTGCTCCTAATGACAAGACCTTTGATTCTCGTTTAGGTTGTGTCGGCTAAAAATCGCTCGATCTAAAATTTGAGTTTTTAGCTGTCTACTACTAAGCTGAAACTTCGAAAAATCATAACTTACTCATACGAAGTCAGATTTGGGCGTTCTTTTTATCGAACTTCTCGGTTTAACGAATACTACGACTTTAGTTTAGATCACTAAGGCTAAAAAGTAGTTTATCAAAAACTCACTTTTAACGACATTCAGCACCGTGTCGGTTTTGTCGCGAAACTTCGACAGGTGATAACTTCTTCGTTATAACTCGGATTTTGGTATTCTTTATATCCCCGAAATCCTTGTTTCGACCACTACAACTTTATGTAAAGATATAGGACTTATCTCACACTTTAATTTTGACACTTATTTTTATTCTTAATTAATTAAACCCTAATAATTAAGCATAAAAAAACATAATTCACATAAAATTCACATAATTCCTTTTCATTTCTTCTAAATGAGTTACAAAGGTTAACCTAGACTATCAACTCAATATAAATGCCTAGGCTATAAACACGAGTGTTACAGTTTGAATCATAAGTTTTACATGGTCAACAATGCTCAGAGTTCCGTCCTTAGCCATACAACAGTAGTTCTTTTCAAGCTTGGTCGATCCATCTTCGTCCGCAGTGGCCAGCATGCAAATCTTTCCCTTGCTTTTGATGTTGAAGTCTTCATCCTCATCGCTTGAAGACCATACTTGATGATCTCGTTTCACCTGGGCCATATATGCCCTTCCCTTTTCTTTTTCATTGATCTCCTGATCCATTCGAAGATAAAAGGCTTTGTCCTTAACAACATTTGCTTTGCAGTATTTAGCAAAATGATTCTCTTTATTTCACTTATGAAAAATGATGACATCTTCTTTAACTTCGGTTGAGGGACCAGAGTCAGTTGGTTTAGCAGGTTGCGGTATTTCCTTGACTTGATGAGGGTTTATAGATTGTGGAGACTGGTGAGGGTTTTTAGGATATCGAGAGTGATTATTCTGAGGATTAAAGTTGCGATTTAAGGGAGGTTTAGTAAACTGTTTATTTTTGCGAAAGGATGAGGGTGGTAGCCTGTTGAATTGTTGGCTAACAAGAGCAATAGCATTTTGGAACTCTTCTTCATCATCGTATTCTGAATTAGCTTCGTATGATTGTGGTGGGTTGTCATACAAGGGAGTGTAAAGTGTGGATTGGGTGTGAGGAGCTTGAACTATGAGGGTGAGTGGGCTTCCATAGTCTGCACAGTCTTTGAGTACAGTGGATTCTTGTGCTTGAAGTTCACCATACAACTTGTAAAGAGATAATGAGTGAATCTTTCTATCTCCTTGGACTATCATCTTAGCCGTAGTCCAGTATCTACCAAAACCATTGAGAAACTGAAGGTTATTCTCATGATTACTTTGGACACTACCAAAATTTGATAACTTCGTAACAATGAGGTTGAATCTCTTGAAAGAGTCCTCAAGGCTTTCACCCGCATGAGCTTTGAAATTGTTAAACTCATTGAGTGCGGTAGTGAGCTTCTTATCTTGTGCTTGTTCTATACCTTCATACAAGTTCTTGAGAACATCTCATATTTATTTGGCTGACTTGCAATTGATGATGATATCGAAGTTGTCAGGATCCACTAAAAAGGATATCTCATAAAAAGCAACAACATCATTTTCCATCTTTTCAAGATCATCTTTAGTGGGACGATTCATGGCTGGTTGACCTCCACCTAGTCTAGTTTGAGTGCCATCGACTTGAACTAGAGTGAGAATGGTAACATGAGGTCCTTCTTCTACAGATCTCCATACATCTCGTCCAATTCTTCTAAGATATCTCTCCATTCTTTGAGACCAGTGATGATACTCATTTGCCACTAATATTGGAGCTCTATTCGAACCTCCAACACTGTTGGAAACATTAAGTGATAAATGCTTGTGCCATATTTCCTTGTTTTGAAAAAGATTTTGCTTGATTTTTTTGGTTTTTTTAATTCTAAAGAGAAATGAGCTTCAGTGGTATAGTAGGCCTTTTAAACTCAGAGTTCTTGTTTAAAAAGCAACCACTTTGGCTCTGATACCAATTGTTGAGAGAAAAACTTTTGAGACACACTTGAACAAACGTTAGAATAAGTTGTATATGTGGAATAAGTTAATCTCAAAGGATCATAAAGCTCAACAATAATAATAAGTTAGAGTTAGAGTTAGATAATTAGATGCGGAAATATAAGGAAACATAAATGACAACAAGTATTATATCAAGTAACACTTAAACCGATACGTAACAAGGATTGCAATCAAACCAAGTTAGTAAGATTGATCAACTTAAAGTGATTAAGTCACGAATGACTTGCTCAGAGGAGAGATTATGATAACATATTCCAGTTTAGCAAGTAAGAAAGTAGTGAGAGATGTAAGATAGATGTAAAGAAAGAGAGAGGTGTTTTTAATTAGAACCTGAGATCTCTATATGTAGAGTCTCGAAGATTACAAGAAACAAACAAAAAACTAAATCTGTCTAAGTGTCCATGCAAGGCACACTGGATAAAACAACGTAAAGTGAAAAATAACATATAAAGCTAAGTTGATGTTTGATGAAGATACTGCGGATGCGATCATTGATTGTTGATGAGAAGTTGATTGCCGATCTAGTGATGGCTTCGGATTGTCTAAGTTTAAGAGGGTTACTTTCTTGCTTTAACACCAATATATGTGTTTGTATGTATGGTATGTGGTAGATTGGCGAACTCACTAAGCTTCGTTCTTACAATTTCAGTTTTGGTTTCAGGTACTTCCGGTAACGGAAGGAAGAGCTCGGGATGACTGCATGGCACACACCACAATTTTTTTTAGCCTGGGATGATTCACTCTGATATTTGATATATGATTTTGTTACATTGACAGATGTTATGATATTATTGAGTTACACGACTTATATTTTTATATGCTGTTTGATATTCAAGGGTTTTATTAATGATTCAAAACGAAATTTTTAGACCGTATTTTGGGGATGTTATACCATACTACCTTCTACACCTACACGTATTTGTCTCAATGATCATTACAACGCCCTAACAATACTAATAAGCAAAGACGAACACTCAATCCTCACTCCTTAGAGGAGAGGCCAAACATCTCACGACTGGCCGACTGATCCCACATGACTCATCCATGAAACTTCCACAAACCCTGCAGCACTCACGTATACTATCCATACATAACACTGGACCCTATAGACATTCGGATATCTAATCCTACCCTAAGCCCTTCATCAAACAATAACAGGAAATATGGTCAAACCAAACATTCCCAGGCTATAAGATCTTAGTTTTATATAACCATGATGAATACACTAAGCGACTACAGTAATGATGTCAATACCATAAAAGAAAGGTCCTAGGCTATCAGGCATCATATAACCAAGCAATTCTATCATGCAGTTCCTGAAGATCCCTAGCCTATCAGTAGCATGTTGTTCTAACATATTATGATATCAAACAATAGTATGGTATTTTCGGGTCTACTTACTGGATCCGTCTGATCATACACATCGCATCCTCCTTGAGTATTTTGAAAACCATTTGAAAAAATCATTTTGAAAATGTTTCCTAACTTTGTGACCGGATTCACACGAGTGTTCCTCCAATTCACTCAAACCAAGGCTCTGATACCAACTTGTAACATTCGTAAAATTCTTGAAAATTTTAAACTTTTTAAACAACCACAAAACCATCATTTATTACAATTTGTTTTCAAAATAAGTTTCACATCAGATAAATCCCAAAATCGTAAAATCAAAGCATGGGGAGGTGCATGATAACACCATTGCCTTGCCGCGATCGCCTGAGGTACCTAAAACACAATCCAAAACTGTAAGCCCAAAGCTTAGTGAGTTCCTCCAAAATACCAATACATAACAAATAGCATAATTATAATAACAACATACTTTTGGCCCAATCAACCATCCGTTTGGAATACCCTAGGCCCCTCAACCATCGGGTTGGAATTCCAATATACTACGGGTCCAATCATCCTCACGATGGAATACCCTAGGCCCTCAACCATTGGGTTGGAATGACAATATATTATGGGTCCAATCATCCTTGGGATGGAATGCCCTAGTCCCTCAACCATCGGGTTGGAATGCCTCGACCTGTTGGCTTACGTACAAAGCAGTGAAGCCTCATCCACCAACAAATCATGTGCACATATAACAGATAATCATATAATGGTCTACATCCAATCACACAGATCTATTGATCACTAAGCATAACAACATCATATCTACCAGGTTACCGATCTAACAGATCATAACAATACAATAGCATGCATAACAAGATATCAATCCAATGGGTCGGCATTGGTGCCTTCGACCCGCAAGTATAGTGAGGACAACTCACCTCACTAGCAGTGCAGAACTGATAAGGTATGAATCCAAATCTCAGCTCCTGAATCAAAACCTACAACCATCATGACCAAATCCATCAAAATCCTAAAATACCCAAAATACCCTCAAAAGTCCAACTTTGTCAACCATGGTCAAAGGCAAAGTCAATGGTCAAGGTCAACAGTCCATGTTGACCCAAATCGTCGAGTGCACCTCTTGGACTCGTCAAGTTCTACATAACTCAGAAAGTCAGGGAAAGTTGGCTGGACAACTCGTAGAGTTTTCCCCAACTTAACACATATAGTTGATTCTTCGATTCCAGAGACTCTATGGCTCAGATCTAAACTCCAAATATGTCAAAAAGGATAAAATTTCTAACTTTATCCCTTGGGACTACTCCAAAAGCTCAAAAACCCTACCATAGGGCTTGAAAACTCAAAGGCTTAACCATTAAGCACAAATCCTTGAGATTTGGAACCCAACTTTTCTAGAAGAGGTTCTAGCCTCAAAAACATCTCAAAGGTGGGTGCTTTATAGAAATGCATGACCAATGCATGTCTTGAACCAAAATTGGGTCAAAAAGGGGAAATATGACCTAACTCCATGCATGGCATTAAAACTTGGCAAATGGCCATTTCTAACCCATTCTAAGGTCACCTTGACCTAGAGATTCATAAAGTTGCAAACTTCACTACTAGAAAAACAGCCTTTCACGACGCGCAATCAATGACACGCGCTGATAGAGGACGGGAATTTGTGCGTGCCCTAAAAATTGATGTCAGTTTTCCAATATATGAAGCATAGAGGGCACGCATTTTTGCGTGCCCTTAAATTAGTGTCTAATAAAAATAAAAAAAAAAAGAACGGAGGGCACCTTAAATAAAATGTGCGTCGTCTAACCATGTCGTTTTATAAATTTTAATGAAACGCGCGTTGCATCTCTCATGGGGGGAAATGAAATCCAAAAAATTAAAAACCCCGCTTTGTTTCCACCGGCTGAAAACCCTAGCTCATCCATGTCGAAAACCCGCTTTCTTTCTTTTCTTCTCTCTTGATTCTCAAACATCCACCGCTTCACTTCTCCACATCGTGCTCAAAGTAGCCGCTCAAGTACCCGACAGTGGTCCATGTGTCACATACATCGGCGAAGGCGGTTTCGGCAATTTCGTCAAAATGGTCCACAACGGAATCGATTATGGCGACATGTAGCTGATTTCCGAAGCATACAACGTGTTGAATCCGTTGGGAAACTCTTGAACAAGGAACTACACAAAGTGTTCTCGGAATGGATTCTAGGGGATCTTCAAAGCTTCTTGATTGAAATCATCGTAGACATCTTCAAAATAAAGGACGACAAGGGAGACGAATATCTAGTCGACAAAGTGTTGGATAAAACAGGCATGGAAGAGACCGGAAAATGGACTGTCCAACAAGCGGAAAATCTATCAATCGTTGCCCCCACAATCGTGGTGTCTCTGGATTCGTGATTCCTGAGCGGATTAAAAGACGAACGTGTTGAAGCTGCTAAGATCTTTAAATACGGTGGGTTCAGTGATATTTTGGACACTCAAAATGTGGATAAACGATAAACCGGTTCTTTCACGCCGTCAACAAACATTCTATCGGGTTCGTAATTCCTTTCCAAATCTTGGGTTTTAATCTTTAAATCTCAATCTTCAATTCGGAATTACGAAATTGAAATTGTGCATATTCTTTTTATGCAGGGACATGACTACTTCGAAATTGACCTAGATATACATCGATTCAGCTACATCTCACGAAAAGCACTTGATGCATTCTAGGGACGATTGAAACTTTGGATTCTTGGCATTGGTTTAACGATTCAGGTAAATTGGGTTTCTGGTTTTTGAATATGGAATTGGATTTTGTGTTGTGATTCATAAGCTGAATATATGTATTTGATTGGATTCTCAATTTTTAGGCACAACATCCTGAAGAACTACCCGGGCAAGTTTTATGCTGTGTTAGGCTTAACAAGATCGTCTTTTCTGATCATGGTCAAATCCCAAGAATTTTAATACCAAATAGTGATTAATGCTACAGAAAAATGAGAATGGCTGTGGAGTATTTTGAATTGAGTAGGAAAGGTGCAGCCCTGATGGATATATTAGCAGAAATGCCAAAGTTCCCTGAACATGAGGCATATTTAGTTTAGGGTTTTAATTGATCTATTGGTTTAATAGTTGACCACATCTTTGATAATTGATGTTGAATTTGATTATCTATTTGAAGTCCTCATTGATTAAGAAAGTAGAAGACACTGAAGTTGATACGACAGATCTAAGCTGATATTGTAGAGCTAAGTCCTCATTAATACTCCACAACTTGGTATGGTGAAAATCCCCACCGTTGACCATAATTCTGTGAGTGTCTTGGAAAAGGACTATTATACCCTTTCTGCAGGTAGGAAGCTAATCATTTTGCAGATCTTATGTTATGGTGCCCTGGTTCTGCAGAACTAAGGGCAGAAATAAACAATCGTGAAGAATTTGAAGTGGGACCAGATCCAGATGCAGTTTTTGCATTCACTGAACCTGTAAAAGACACACCTATAAAAAAACGAGGTCTCCCTCCTAAAACCCCTTTACCCAAAGATCAAGAACCTGTAAAAGATATTCTTATTCCTAGTATTTAAAACCAGAACCTCTACTCATTCCGCTAGGATCATGCATAACCTAGTAACACAAAACCAAAAAAGGTTATCTTTTTTATGATTTTCCCAAAATACCCTTTAATTAATTAACTAATTAATGATGTTAAATTCGGAAGCTAACCTTGCAGAAAGGGTTATTACCACAGATGATGCTTAAGCATGCTGCTCGACTAGGTAAAACTTTTTTGAATCAATAGTGTTAAAAATCATATACCCAATTCTTTTTTTCATTTCTGATGTTAGATGTATGAGAAACAGAAGAGTTCACAGTTTTAGCAATTTGGGTATCTGAAATTCTTGAAGTTTGTTGCGATTTCAATCTAGATTCTTGTAATGAGGTCATCTGATTTATTCTTTCCTGTTTTTCTTCTCTTCTATCTGTTCTTGAAGTATTTAAATGCACTTCTTGTTTTTCATTTCTGATGTTAGATTGCATATGTGAAACATAAGAGTTCTCAATTTTAGCAATTTGGGTATCTGAAATTCTTGAAATTTGTTGTGATTTTACTCTAGATTCTTGTAATGAGGTCATCTGATTGATGGTTTCACTGGCACTGCATGTCCACTTGGAGCTAAAGGCATATTAAGTTCTTCATTCGGATCGGGCTCATTATCAGGTTGAGTATATGAAGGTACCCCTTCACCTTCAGTTTCTTGATCCATGTTTGCCTCCAAAGCATCAAGTTCTGAAACATTTCCATGAAGTGAAGTTAACATTTAAAAAAAGAAAAATAATAATAATGAATTTGTGCTTACCACCCATGAGATCATCTTCATTAATATCATCTGGCACACTAAACTTCTACCAAGAGATTCTTGTATCTCACTGCTTATATCCATCATGTCCATCATTTCATCTTGCAAATTCTAAACATAAAAACAAGATTAAATGGTCTGTAATTACAAAGTATCAAAAGAAAGAGATTCATAATATTTATACTAACATCAATGTCTTGTATCTTCACAGTTTTCATCAATCCTTTCAGCTCTTTGGTTGATCCCATTTGTAGCAAATGCTTGATAATTGTGACACATACTGTTTGCTGAGCATCTTTAATACCTTCTATAGAGAATGCAACTTGATCCAGGTTGAATGTTTGATTGTACAACATCTCACGTTGTCCTTCATACCTGCTCAAGTATAACTTACTTTCATTATCAACTCTACAGTAGATCCAGAAATTCGAGGAGGTTATCTTGCCTTCACTTCTCAGGTAGGTTTTTTAATTCATACCCATGTTCAAAATTCAAACATATGTGATCCTTTTTTATTAAACATTTAAAATGCTATAAAGTTTATATGTTATTGTGTTGAAGGACTCGCCTGGTGTACTTCATTTGAAAAAATTATCAGATGCTGGCCTCACACATAATTTGGAAGTCTGTAGGTAAGAAAAACTCTTCATTTCCTTCTTTCTTATTATTCAGATTTTACAGTGTATGATTTTATGATTTGGATTGCAATGAAAAAGATTAGATATGGAGATGCTCAAATCTCTGCCACCAGATTCACCTGAGCAACAGGAGTACATCACAGCCATCCAAAATGAGGATGGATACAACTGGGGGTAATTCTAATTCATGCTCTTTAATTCTTGATTCTAAAATTTGATTTGTTCTAAAAATTAAAAATTTACTCTTTTTTTTTTCAATAAAAAGTTATAATCCTGTGTTGTGGGGAGTCCCTAAAGGAAGCTATTCAACTAACCCTAATGGTTCATGTCATATAATAGAGCCTCGCCTTATTGTTCATATTAACTTTTGTTTTCAATAAAAAATTAAATCAAACATGGTTCTGTAACTTTTGTTCATATTAACTTTCTTTTTAACTATGATTACAACATGGATGCACTATGTGGTCCTGATGGTGAACTTCCAGAGAAGTTAAGGAATTTAGAGTCACGCCTTATTGAGCACATTAGTAATGAGCCTCGTCTTATTCAGAAGCCTTATGCTACAATTATTTTACAAGAGAAATGGCCATTTATGTAATTTAATCAGTACCTAAATCTTGTATCAAAATGCAGATTGTACAATTGACAGCATCCGGAAAATTTGAGGAAGCTTTGGCATTGTTTAAGCTACTTGCACCAGAAGATTCAAACCTTCGAGCCTCAAAGTAGCAGTCAATTCATATCAGGTAATATTTATGGACCTGAGAAGTTTTTTGGATATGAGTGGTAAAGTTTACTTATCAAGAGCTTCATCTGGTATGTCAGATGACATGGACACTTCTTCACCTTCTCATACAGTGAAGAGGTTATATCAGATGCTGTTGGACATACCCATGAAAGCAATCGATCCAAAAGATCAAACAAAGTAACAATTTAACATTATTTAGAGTGAAGAGTATTAAAAATTTTGATATATTTTTTTTAATTTTCAGGGGAGAGTCAACATGCCCCTTGACTCAGGTGCTAGAGAGATGGCATCAATATTAGAGAGATGGGATCTCTGGGAATCTTCAAAAGGAAATGGTATGTTACTCTTTGATAATGTCAACATCATTCATCAATTATGTTGTGGGGTGAGTAGACTGCATATAATGATGTTTGAACTTTTATAAAGATTCCTGAATCATATTTGAAGTTTCTTTTGTTTACTCTTCATAAAGGGGGTTCTAGAAGCAATTCGTATAAGCTGTACAGGGTACCCTACCAACAAGGCTTTTGCTGATTTTGTTAAGCAATTTGGTCTTCTAGTTCCCGAAGTTTTAAGATCAAAGTAAGTAAAATTGATTAAATCCTAATGGATTTGTTTACTTATCACTTGTTAAGCAATTTGATCTATATATTTCTTGCAGTTCAATCGTTGCCATTGATCCAAGTCAACCTCGATCTAGATTAAGGTCACCGTGGGTTGTTAGTTTTATAGGAATGCATAACCCATGTTAGCAATGTATTATTTTTGTTTAACATTTGAATGATTATTTGTATGACATATTATAATTTGTGCAATTTATTTTGTTTTTTGTGTATGAGATTTTATTTTATATTATGAGACATTAAATGTGTCATGTAATTTGAAAATTAGTAAATTTACGTAAATCTATAAATAATTTTTTTTTTTAAAAAATAAAAGTTACGATACACAAAAATGTGTGTCATCTTCATTTATGACATGGCATTTCTTGACAGCGGCTTTAATGATACACATTGCGTGTCATAAATGCGCGTCGTAAATGCGCGTCGTCTCTAGACGACGCGCAAAAGCGTGTCGTCTCTCGTTATGACAGGGCCTTCCTTGACGCGCATTTGCGCGTCGTCTGAGCGTTTTACGACGCGCAATGAGCGTCATAAAAGGCTGTTTTTCTAGTAGTGCTTTATGAAGTTCATCCATTGCAACATCCAAGAATAAGGAGAAAAAGGGACAAAACTCAAGATCTAGCTTTATAGATAGATAACAATCGGGTCTTGAATACTTATAATGGTCCAAAAGAGTGTCAAACTGAAGATGAGGGCTTAGCTTGCTAGATCCTTGCCTCCTTCTCTCAAACTCCTCATTCTTTTGCTCCAAAATGACACATTAACTCACAATATGAGATGAAATGAAGATTAGGGTTCACAAGGCCGATATTAGGCTTCGGAGGCTGATAGTGCAAGGACTTAAGGAGGTTATATAGGGTGCAAACCCTAAAATTTAAGGTTTCCCATTTAGCCACGAACTCGTCGAGTTTTCCTTACCAACTCGTCGAGTTGGTCCAAAAAGATGCGCCCTCCAAAAGTCTTCAACACATTGAGTTGAGGCCATCAACTCGACGAGTTCCAAGGGAAATTTGCCTTTTTAAAGAATAAATCTCATTCCCGGAAGTCGGGATGTTACATTTATTCAAAAAAAAATTTAGAAATGGTCACTCAGAAATATATATTTGATCAACTTTTGTTCAGAAGGCAAAAAAATCTATTTACAATACATTTAACAGAAAATTCAAACTATGGTAGGCAAAATAACCATCCATTAAATTTTTTAGAAACGATATGAACAAATCTGAAATGTTTTTGAAAATTACCTTCCACGTGCCATTTTTTGAAAAGTTAAGAGACCATTTCTGAAATTTTGTACTATTTTTATGTTATTACTACCAATATATAATAAAAAACTATCTATAGCTATGATAATCGGGATACGTTTAAAAAACAATACATAGGAATAGAATAAAATAAAACAGAGACGTTATATTACAAAACTGAATTTGGTGTTGGATATGTGGTCCTCCTCCACAAAAAAAATACAAAGGTCCATTGACCATCGGAATACAAAAGAAACAACAAAACGTAGATATATAGATAGTAAACATACAACAAAATGTACATGAAACTTTGTTAAGTGATTTTGATGTGGTTCAAGCCCTTGATTTAATGGGAACAAGTCTAGGTAATTGTCTAAGGCTTTAGGAGCCTTAAAAGTGCCCTTTGGTCCATTTCTATGGAGTTTACGGCCTAAGATACACTTGGGCCGTAAACTCTCATTTGTTGGTGTTCTTTGATGTGTTTAAGGCCTTAGATTAGATGGAAACTAGCCTTGATAAAAGCCTTAAAGCTTTAGAGGCCTTAAAACACCATTTTGAGGTTTGAAAATGGAGTTTACGGCCTATGATATTCTTGGGCCGTAAACTCCCAAACTTGGGTGGATTTATGGATGTTTTCTTGTCCCTAACACACATACATAATAGTCTAAGGCAGTGGTATAACACAAGGGTCGGTTTTGGCTTCGTTTCGGGAGTTTACCGCCCAAGAACACCTTGGGGAGTAAACTCCTAGATCTAATGATTTAGCCATCTAAATCATGTTATAAGCACATAATAAGCATTCTAACACTACTAGAAAGGGGTACTCACAATTTGGGATAAAAACCCGAAGATCCGTCAGAGAGAAAATGCCTTTTCTCTAGTTGGAAATGTGAATAATGAATAATTTGGTTCAGAAATCTATTTATAGTCCTGAAATATTTTTGGCAGAAAATATTTTTATTTCTGAAATGATCTCTAATATAATAGAGTGTTGGAATAATAGTGTTGCACAAAACCCTAGTGCAACCACTCTCCTGATATCTCCTTAAGTGTAAATCCTGAAAACTGCCAAACTTATACCCGAAGTCTGGAATTTCCCTGAAACTGTTCTAAGCTTTATTGCCTTGATATGGGTAGTTCAGAATGGAAATTTCGGATTGTCACACTTTTCACGTAAAGTTGCAAACTTTACGTGCATACATAGCTACAAAGGTTCTAAATGCCAAATCTAAGCTCTTAATGGGGTCTCATGCCCAAGGAGGGCCTCATTCACGACCAATACAACAACTTTATCATTCTAAAACTTAAGGAGGGTCCAGATCTGAAGTTACAACTTTAGATCTAGCCCATAGCCCACCTTATCAACCTCAAAATCCATAAACCCCCCCCCCCCCCAAAAAAAAAAAAAAAAAAAAAAAAACTCAACAAAAGGAAAAAGGGAAGTGAGGATGGCAACTTGATACCTCCAAAGAATGCTAGCTGAGGTAAATTCTGCTTCCCACACCTTCCTTGCTTCAATTCCTTTGCACTACTAGCTTTTCTCTTCTAGCCAACCTTCTTTCCAAGCTTAAGACACACCAAAATGGAATACTACACGAATTAGGGTTTTAAGGAGCTCTCAAAGTCTGCAAAGAGGCCAAAGGAGGCTGAGGCTCCTTTAAATAAAGGTGCAAACCCCGGGATTTAGGGTTCCATCTGCCAGCTCCTACTCGCCGAGTCCCAATATGGACTTGTCGAGTAGGTCACTTAACACGCGATCCCACCCCGCTGCTACTCGACGAGTAGGGCAACCAACTCGTCGAGTAGAGCTTAACCCAATAAATCTTATTTAAACAATACCTGAGAATCGGGGCGTTACAAGTTGGCTGCCACAATAAATGGGTGGGCCGATACAAAGGAAATAATACAACCTATATAAATACATAATAAACATATGTTCGACTAACAAGATTGTGAGCTTTGTTTGTTGTTAGCTTGACTTTCTGGCAACCCAATGGCGAATGGCGACAAATAACAACAAAGTTGTCTCTCGTGAATTGTGGATGTGGTCTTCCGATGGATCTAAGACATGGAGGTTTAGGGATCTCCGAGTAGTAGTTCTGGGATGATTATGTGTATTATGGGAATCCTATTTCAATTGAAAGCTCCAACTTATGAGTTGTACATGAGTCATATGATGTCGAAAGGGGTAAGAGGATGAAGATTGTGGTGTTGGTGAAAAGGTTGAGTTTTATTCAAAAATCTTAGAAATGGTCACTCAAATATATATGTTTGATCAACTTTGGTTGAGAAGAATCTCAATACATTTAACTTAAAATTCAAACAATGGTAGGCAAGATGACCATCCGTGAAATTTTTTAGAAACAATATGAACAAATCTAAAGTGTTTTTGAAAATTATCTTCGACATTGCCATTTTTTTAAAAGTTAGAGACCATTTCTGAAACTTTGTTTTATTTTTATGTTATTACTACTAACATATACTAATAAAAAATTATCTATAGTTATGATAATTGGGATAATTTTAAAAACACCACATAGAAATAGAATAAAATAAAATAGTGACATTATATTACAAAATTGAATTTGGCCCTCCTCCACAAAAAATTACAAAGGTGCATTGGAATACAAAAGAGACAACAAAACATAGATATACAGAAAGTAAACATACAACAAAACGTACATGAAACTTATGAAATCATTCCTCGTCTGGGATCAACACAACTGATCCCGATGTTTTTCGACTCTCAAGATCAATGTGAGCTTGGGTTGCTTGAGACAGAGGATACTTGTGATTAAGACGAATCCTCAACACTCCTTTTGCAATATTAGAAAACAAGTCTTGAGCAGCCACAAGCAGCTCCTTTCGATTTTCAACCGTGTATTCTGTGATCGATGAAAACGTATAATAGAGTGATTTGGGTGCAATCTGATCAACACGCACAGGCTCTGGTACACCCGAGGCAGTCCCGAAAAGCACCATGTATCCACGGTTCTTTAAACACGCTAATGATCCCTTCATTTCAAAAAGACAAAATTAATTAGTTGAAACCCAGCTACAAATTAATTAGAAACCATTAATTAATATCATTTATATCTTACATTGAAGGTGTCTTTTCCGACTGAATCGTAGACTACTTCCAGCCCTTTGCCTGATGTAATCTCCATCACACGATCCACAAAGTTCTCCTCTTTGTAAAGAATCACATGGTGACATCCGTCTTCTTTCGCCTGCGCAGCCTTCTCCTTGGTCGACACCGTTCCGATGACGGTGGCTCCAATCGCATTTGCCCATTGACAAACCAAAGATCCGACTCCACCTGCCGCCGCATGTACCAGGATTGTATGTCCAGGTTCAACCTAAATATATATATATATGGGAATCGTTGTTTCATTAAAACTGAAACAAACTTTTTATCATCTACAGATAATATACATAAATCAAGAATTGAATGGGTCACCTACTTTAAAGCCTTTATGGATCAAGACATGTGCAGTGAGACCCTTAAAAATGGCGGCGGCTGCTTCAACGGGATCAACGGAAGAAGGAACAGGCACCGCTAGATCTGCGGGAAGTATTCTCTCTTGGGCGTAAGAACCCACCTCCGGGCTAGCGTAAGCCACGACGTCTCCAACTTTGCAGCTGGTTACTCCGGGACCCACCGCTGTTACAACTCCGGCTCCTTCCATACCTGGGATATATGGCAAGGGTGGAGCTAGATTCTGCTCACCTCGACGCATATACACATCCAAGAAATTTAGACCAACTGCCTTTTGCTTCAATTTGATTTCTCCTTCTTTTGGATCTGGGACTTGAACATCTTCCCATGTCAAGACCTGTAACAGAAAAGAAATTCAATACCATTAGTCTCCATTCAATGAAATCAAGAAAGAAAGAGACAATTAGGTGAACAAGGATGACCTCAGGGCCGCCGTGCTCATGAATTCTAATTGCTTTAACCATGGTGGCTGGGTTGTGTTGCTGTTGTTCGTCTCAGGAGATTGGATTTGATGTGATGCTGTGTTCTTGTCTCTGGGTATTTATTATAGGCAACCTGGTCACTATTTTCTTAGAAGATGTAACACAATCTGGTTACCTCTAGAGTTCTCGTATAGTCGGTGAATGGTGAATTGGTTATGTGGGGTTCATCATTTCTTCTAGAGTTCTATTTCGGTAAAAGAGAAAACGCACACGCAATCTTTCCTTAAGATATCGTGTTTTATTTTGAACTGAATAAATTAAGTAACCATCAAAATTCAAATGTGCTTTTTCGGTCCCCTGTGGTTTCTGACTGAGGAATTTGTGGTTACTACTATATCACTTCTTACTTCACACATTCAACGTAACCATAGTTCACATGGCTTTTTACTCCAATTATTGGACGCGCCTACAAACTTAGAAAACAACGTGTATTTTTATGTTTTTGTATATTAAAGTGTTGTGATATAAGTATATTCTTTAATTAATTTTACATTCTTAAGATCAATCTAATCAATCTTTTACATTTACATTTGATTTAACATCATATTTTTTCTTTTTCTCTTTTTTTTTTCTTTTTTTTTTTGTTGTTTTTTCTTTTAATAATAATAATAATTATTATTATTATTATTAGTAGTATAAATTTCGATAACCATATAAAATTCGGTCAACATTTTAAAATTCAGACGTTATAAATTCGGACGACATTATAAAATTTGAACGACTATATAAAATGAAACAAAAGTAAAGTTTGTTTTCAATCCGCATAACGCATCACGCAAATGTAATAACGAACCAATTAATAGATCCGTGATAAATAAAGACAAACTTTGTTTTTGTTCCGTTTCATATAGTCGTTCGAATTTTATTATGTCGTCCAAATTTATAATATCGTACGAATTTTAAAATTTCATCCGAATTTATAATGTCATCCAATTTTAAAAACCGATTTATAAAATATAAAATAAAAATAATTAAAAACCGATATTATATAGTCGTTCGAATTTATAATGCCATCTGATTTATAAAATGTTGTTCAAAATTTATAATAATAATAATAATATATAAAAAATAATTAAAAACCGATTTTATATAGTCGTTCGAATTTTATAACGTCGTCCGAATTATAAAAATTTGTTCAAAATTTATAATACTAATAATAATAATAACAACAACAACAACAACAACAACAACAACAATAATAATAATAATAATAATAATAATAATAATAAAAATTAAAAACAACAAAAAAACAAAATAGAAAAAAAAAACAACAAAAGACAAAAAATCAAATAAAGGGGAGTGGAATTGGAAAAGGGAGAGGATATTTATAGAAAACCCCATATTAAAATTGGAAATTATCATGAGAAATTAAATATCCTTCTATCGTTTGTTCATATAAATCTTTCAATCCAATTAAATAATAACATGTGTAATATTTAATATTCATTTAATAATAGTTTAATATACTAATATGACAAATATACTTATTTAATTGGTAGGAAGATTTGTAGGAATAAAAGTTAAAGGATATTTAATTTCTCAATTATCATACAATCATTGACACCTATTCGAATGAGATAATGTCACATCGTCACCATGATGACATTGTGAATACGACACCGACCAGGATAATTGACTCCGATAAGGTTACCGCACCTGAGGATATTGTCGCACATTATTTGTTTGATTAGCTTACCTAGCATGTTAAAGTGTTTCTCTTTGTTGTTTTAATTCAAGTTAAGTGTAGTTTAGTGAATATTAAATTACATGAACTTGTTTACCTAGTGATTTAGTGACCATTAAATTGTTAGAGCTAGGATTGACCACATCTTAGTTAAGTGATAAAAGTAACAATTTAACTGTGTCAGAGAACATAATTGTGACCATAAGTGTTTTTAACAAATCTTACATAGCCCAATTATAATTAATAACTAATTTTGTGTTTGCTTGTGTAGGACCTTACAAAGTAGTATATGAATTGATGAAAATATTAGTAAATTTGACCAAATTTCTAATTACATATAAATTGGTAACCAACTTTATTAATCTGTAAATAAGAACTAACCATAGGAAAATGTAGGTAGCTGCGGTGTGTAGGTAGCTGAGAAGTTGTGACTGATACCTTTTGACACCAGAAAATAGTTTAAGAAATGATTTGAGAACTCAGTGTCATTATCACTGCGGATTAGGTGTACTGGTAGTTTGATTTGAAGTTAAATCTCTTTGATGAAATTGATCAGAACCTGCAGTGTTTCTGATTTGAGTCTCAAGAAGAAGACCCAAGTGAAACGACTGAAGTCATCAACAATAACCAATATATATTTCTTGTGATGGAGACCGAATATAGTAGATGGACCTCAAAGATCAATATGTAAGAGTTCTAAGGGTTTAGAAATGGATGAGTCAATCACTATGGGATGGCTTCCTTTAAACTGTTTTCCACACTCATAGGCTGGGCAAAGAGTATTGTTGTTATACTTCAGAATAGGGAGACCTCAGACAAGTTCTCCGGTGACCAAGTTGTTGATTTATCGGAAGTTCAGATGAGCTAGTTTGCGATGCCATAGCCAAATGACTTTGGATACTGCTTTGGACAGAAAACACAACTGCGGTTTCCCAATTATCAGAGAGACGTCCAATGGATTCATAGTTCCTTCGGACTTAGATTTGATCAAACAGGTGCTTCTATCGCTTGTCATGATGTCGTAGAAATCATTATCAAATTCAACCCTATGGCCTGCCTTACATAGTTGGCCTACACTGATGAGATTGTGCTTGATACCTTCTATATCAGCAACCTTTTGAAATGAAAAGTTCCCTGTAGTAAGCACACCGTAACCTCAGATTATTCCATTCGCATTGTTGTCTAATGTGACGTTTCCACCATTGCATATAGGCCTAAAATCTCAAAGGTATTCTAACCTTCCAGTCATGTGCAAGGAGGAGGCACTATCTATTAACCACTCCTTTTCTTGATCCTCCTTGCACATTGCCTGAAAATTACATGGTTAGTTTGGGCACCAAAACGAGTTTGGAGCCCGAGGCGAAAGATGGATTTTTCGTAGATGCATGAACCGAGGTTGTCGGGACAGGTTTTAAGTCAACCTTGAGACCTGTACCTTGATGTTTTAAGGCCTTTGAGGATTACGAGATTTTGGAGGATTGCAAGGTCTGACTTGATTAGGTCTTTTACGATGATAAAATCCAAAGGTAAGATTTTTCTCATTCATCCAGACACTTTGCTTGTTCAGCGGTCTGGACGGAGTAAGGTAAGTCTTGTGACCAGTCAGAGATTGAGATTTGACAATGGTACCCTTGGGATTTGAAAAAGTGTCGTTTGGAAGAGTGTGTGTACGTGCAAATCTCCTAGGTTGTGTTTTTCTGAAAAGTCGAGGTGACTTGAAATGTGTTGGAGTTGGTAAAATACATTTCCATTTTGGGTTGTTTAAGGAATAGATCTGAAAACCATTACTTTGAAAAGACTTTACTCGCTTTTGAGTCTTGTCAAAGGGGTTTGCAAAGTTTATTGAAACTGTAAATTTCTTTTTGGTTGATTTCTTGACTGCAGAGTTTTTCAAAAAGTAATTTGAGAAAACGAGTTTTTCTGGACTCTTATGTTTTGAAAATCTGGCTTGCTTTTTGTTTTTTGAATGTATTTCCCGCCTTTTATTACGAGAACTAAGTTCTTCCTTTAGATCCAGTTTTGCCTGAGTGTTTGGAGAACTGCAGTCATTGATGTTCAACTGCGGTTTCTTGGAAACCTTTGATTGTTTTTGGAATCGTGGACTTGAGTCATCTGAACCAGAAGGTTCAGGACTCTGAGAACATTGACCGTATTCAAAATTCTCTATAGTCAACTCATGAAGGATTGGCTGAATGGTCATAGTACACTTGAGTTCAATCTGAGGTAAGGAAGATTGTACTACCGCAGAGTAAGTCATAAATGGTTCTTCAGTGGGACACTTTATGTATGGTAATATTTGGTCAAGACTGCAGTTAGAAGGACTGTGGTCAGAGGACAAGGTTGTTTCAGGTCCTTCCACAAGGATTTCCTCATTGACAACTAATGAAGCCTAAGAGTTGGGATAAATGGTACCAATGATTGGAATTTGATCATATATGTGATCCGAGGTTTTGGGAAGAATTTCCTTGATGACACAATTATTACTCAGATTGTGAAGTCTACTGAAGTGGGCTCTAATGTCTTCGGGAGAAGTCTTGTCATTTACAGGAAAGTGAAATTCTCGGTCAGGAGGGACATAAATACAGTCCTTGTTAAACCGGGGTGATGAGTCCTTTGTGGTGGAGTACCCATTGGACCATCCCCAATTATACGTATTGTCAATGGTTCCATTATTTACAAGGTTTTCAATGGCCTCGCTTTCATTAAACAAATTTTCAATTAACAAGTTTAAACGTACAATTTCTTTTTGTGCTAAATCCCTTTGATTTAATGTTATGCCTAACTAGGTTTCACATAACATTTTTGCATCCTTTTCTAATCCTAAGTCCTTTTCTAGCATGGCCACTTTGAGTCTTTTGTCTTCTAAACGTCCTCTAACATGGAACATTTCTTGGGATGCTATGTTCTTCTCATCTAGGGCTTTGTTATAGTCTGAAAGGACGACATCACATGTGTCATTAAGGTTATCAAGGAATGGTTGACAATCATGCATGCTATAATTGAGAGTTTGTGTGACATCCCCTAATTTCTTGGCCAGAAAAGACCGATTTAATTTATGATTTTTAAAATAAAATCAGAGAAATCTTTTTAACAGATGTTGCAGAATTGATCCCCAAACAACATATGATAAAAGTTTATCAAAATCCTTCATTAAGAAGGTATATATTTTCCATATATATCAAAACCTCGGGATGTCATTTTCCGATACAGATCAAAAGCATAAACAAGACAGTATAAGCCTTTCAACAATTATTTAAAACTACTGACCTATAATCCAAAAATCTCTCGTCGTCCTCCGACTATGCTCAGGGTCCACTACCTGTAACATAAAAAGCTGAGTGGGTCAGGCTTGGGAGCCTGGTGAGCATATAGGGTTTTCAACCCACAATAATAGTAAACTTACTAAGTTCATCAATCAACAATAACCCTGATTGCCCGTTCCCGTTATCCTCACTTTACGTCCCTAAACACTTTTCACAAGGGACCTAGCCTAAAGAATATCATCGGGATGAACACTACTGCTAAGGGGTTTCCTCAGCCATACATGTCCTAAAGGAAACCATGAGGGGGATGGAGTACAACGAATGAACACTCTCAGTTCATTAACACCTACAGGTTGCGGACCTGCTAATGTTTCCCACTGGACTGTCTAGAAATTCCGTGGTCATCATCCAAACTCCGCTAGATGACTGGATCTTAAAACACATCGAGGCCTCTCCTCAATTTTATTTTATCACACATCACTATCTACCCATGTTCTACCCAACATATTTGTAGATAAAAATACTTATACAGTTTAAAACTTGTACAAAACATCAACTCAACAGTCACCTCAAATAAACAATTAATATATTTACACATAGCACGTATTATAAGGTAAATACTTCATATCTATGTGTAAAATGAAAGTGACTATACACTCACTTGATTTGGTGATAATCGGGCAACAATTTGTTTCCTAAAACGATCGTTTCTAATAAAACCGGGCTTTGCAAAAGTCGGGCTTCGAAACCGAAAAGATAAATTTTCTGGGCTTCTCGGGCACTTCGTGGCGTATTCCGAGGCTTACAATCGGTACCGGGGCTTTGGGGGATTCTAAAATGAAGAAAATATGAAGAGAGGGGCTAAAATATGGCAAAAATCCAAATGTAACCGAGAGCCTTCGCAGGTACCCTTCTATTTATAGGGTCCGAATTCCTGATCCAACGGCTGAGAAGCTTCTGATCCGACGGCTGAGAGGCTTCGCAGGGGGTGCCTCGCACGAGGTTAGCATGTGCGAAGGGGCTGCTGGCTTCTTGTGATTGGTCCAAAGCGTGTGTCCGATGCACAGGTGGTCAGCACGTGCAAGGGTCTCGGTGGCACTCGCTGATTGGACCACGGAGTCGTAACCCATATGCGAGGCTCGGAGCTAGGGTGCGAGGTTCGGTCCATATGCGAGCCTCAGATTGGACCTCCCTTCGGTCAAATCAGAATCCAACACGTGGCTTCGCATGACTCAGCAGCTTGGTGACTCAGCAGGACACGTGGCACTCTTTCAGTGAAGGTGACGTGGCAAAATGTGACTATGCGAATTTTCTCGATTTTCGCGCCAAAACTTCTAAAATCCATAACTTTCGCATACGAGCTCCGTTTTTGACGTTCTTTATATGCAAGCGTAGCTAAAGTTATGCTCTATAACTTCCGTTTAGACTTCGTCGGCTAATTTTGACTTTAAATTTTATATTATTATTTTTAACAGACCGGGACAGGAAATCCGTTAAAAATTCATAACTTCTTCATCCGACGTTCGTTTTCGTCAGACTTTTTACCGTTGTGCTCCTAATGACAAGACCTTTGATTCTCGTTTAGGTTGTGTCGGCTAAAAATCGCTCGATCTAAAATTTGAGTTTTTAGCTGTCTACTACTAAGCTGAAACTTCGAAAAATCATAACTTACTCATACGAAGTCAGATTTGGGCGTTCTTTTTATCGAACTTCTCGGTTTAACGAATACTACGACTTTAGTTTAGATCACTAAGGCTAAAAAGTAGTTTATCAAAAACTCACTTTTAACGACATTCAGCACCGTGTCGGTTTTGTCGCGAAACTTCGACAGGTGATAACTTCTTCGTTATAACTCGGATTTTGGTATTCTTTATATCCCCGAAATCCTTGTTTCGACCACTACAACTTTATGTAAAGATATAGGACTTATCTCACACTTTAATTTTGACACTTATTTTTATTCTTAATTAATTAAACCCTAATAATTAAGCATAAAAAAACATAATTCACATAAAATTCACATAATTCCTTTTCATTTCTTCTAAATGAGTTACAAAGGTTAACCTAGACTATCAACTCAATATAAATGCCTAGGCTATAAACACGAGTGTTACAGTTTGAATCATAAGTTTTACATGGTCAACAATGCTCAGAGTTCCGTCCTTAGCCATACAACAGTAGTTCTTTTCAAGCTTGGTCGATCCATCTTCGTCCGCAGTGGCCAGCATGCAAATCTTTCCCTTGCTTTTGATGTTGAAGTCTTCATCCTCATCGCTTGAAGACCATACTTGATGATCTCGTTTCACCTGGGCCATATATGCCCTTCCCTTTTCTTTTTCATTGATCTCCTGATCCATTCGAAGATAAAAGGCTTTGTCCTTAACAACATTTGCTTTGCAGTATTTAGCAAAATGATTCTCTTTATTTCACTTATGAAAAATGATGACATCTTCTTTAACTTCGGTTGAGGGACCAGAGTCAGTTGGTTTAGCAGGTTGCGGTATTTCCTTGACTTGATGAGGGTTTATAGATTGTGGAGACTGGTGAGGGTTTTTAGGATATCGAGAGTGATTATTCTGAGGATTAAAGTTGCGATTTAAGGGAGGTTTAGTAAACTGTTTATTTTTGCGAAAGGATGAGGGTGGTAGCCTGTTGAATTGTTGGCTAACAAGAGCAATAGCATTTTGGAACTCTTCTTCATCATCGTATTCTGAATTAGCTTCGTATGATTGTGGTGGGTTGTCATACAAGGGAGTGTAAAGTGTGGATTGGGTGTGAGGAGCTTGAACTATGAGGGTGAGTGGGCTTCCATAGTCTGCACAGTCTTTGAGTACAGTGGATTCTTGTGCTTGAAGTTCACCATACAACTTGTAAAGAGATAATGAGTGAATCTTTCTATCTCCTTGGACTATCATCTTAGCCGTAGTCCAGTATCTACCAAAACCATTGAGAAACTGAAGGTTATTCTCATGATTACTTTGGACACTACCAAAATTTGATAACTTCGTAACAATGAGGTTGAATCTCTTGAAAGAGTCCTCAAGGCTTTCACCCGCATGAGCTTTGAAATTGTTAAACTCATTGAGTGCGGTAGTGAGCTTCTTATCTTGTGCTTGTTCTATACCTTCATACAAGTTCTTGAGAACATCTCATATTTATTTGGCTGACTTGCAATTGATGACGATATCGAAGTTGTCAGGATCCACTAAAAAGGATATCTCATAAAAAGCAACAACATCATTTTCCATCTTTTCAAGATCATCTTTAGTGGGACGATTCATGGCTGGTTGACCTCCACCTAGTCTAGTTTGAGTGCCATCGACTTGAACTAGAGTGAGAATGGTAACATGAGGTCCTTCTTCTACAGATCTCCATACATCTCGTCCAATTCTTCTAAGATATCTCTCCATTCTTTGAGACCAGTGATGATACTCATTTGCCACTAATATTGGAGCTCTATTCGAACCTCCAACACTGTTGGAAACATTAAGTGATAAATGCTTGTGCCATATTTCCTTGTTTTGAAAAAGATTTTGCTTGATTTTTTTGGTTTTTTTAATTCTAAAGAGAAATGAGCTTCAGTGGTATAGTAGGCCTTTTAAACTCAGAGTTCTTGTTTAAAAAGCAACCACTTTGGCTCTGATACCAATTGTTGAGAGAAAAACTTTTGAGACACACTTGAACAAACGTTAGAATAAGTTGTATATGTGGAATAAGTTAATCTCAAAGGATCATAAAGCTCAACAATAATAATAAGTTAGAGTTAGAGTTAGATAATTAGATGCGGAAATATAAGGAAACATAAATGACAACAAGTATTATATCAAGTAACACTTAAACCGATACGTAACAAGGATTGCAATCAAACCAAGTTAGTAAGATTGATCAACTTAAAGTGATTAAGTCACGAATGACTTGCTCAGAGGAGAGATTATGATAACATATTCCAGTTTAGCAAGTAAGAAAGTAGTGAGAGATGTAAGATAGATGTAAAGAAAGAGAGAGGTGTTTTTAATTAGAACCTGAGATCTCTATATGTAGAGTCTCGAAGATTACAAGAAACAAACAAAAAACTAAATCTGTCTAAGTGTCCATGCAAGGCACACTGGATAAAACAACATAAAGTGAAAAATAACATATAAAGCTAAGTTGATGTTTGATGAAGATACTGCGGATGCGATCATTGATTGTTGATGAGAAGTTGATTGCCGATCTAGTGATGGCTTCGGATTGTCTAAGTTTAAGAGGGTTACTTTCTTGCTTTAACACCAATATATGTGTTTGTATGTATGGTATGTGGTAGATTGGCGAACTCACTAAGCTTCGTTCTTACAATTTCAGTTTTGGTTTCAGGTACTTCCGGTAACGGAAGGAAGAGCTCGGGATGACTGCATGGCACACACCACAATTTTTTTTAGCCTGGGATGATTCACTCTGATATTTGATATATGATTTTGTTACATTGACAGATGTTATGATATTATTGAGTTACACGACTTATATTTTTATATGCTGTTTGATATTCAAGGGTTTTATTAATGATTCAAAACGAAATTTTTAGACCGTATTTTGGGGATGTTATACCATACTACCTTCTACACCTACACGTATTTGTCTCAATGATCATTACAACGCCCTAACAATACTAATAAGCAAAGACGAACACTCAATCCTCACTCCTTAGAGGAGAGGCCAAACATCTCACGACTGGCCGACTGATCCCACATGACTCATCCATGAAACTTCCACAAACCCTGCAGCACTCACGTATACTATCCATACATAACACTGGACCCTATAGACATTCGGATATCTAATCCTACCCTAAGCCCTTCATCAAACAATAACAGGAAATATGGTCAAACCAAACATTCCCAGGCTATAAGATCTTAGTTTTATATAACCATGATGAATACACTAAGCGACTACAGTAATGATGTCAATACCATAAAAGAAAGGTCCTAGGCTATCAGGCATCATATAACCAAGCAATTCTATCATGCAGTTCCTGAAGATCCCTAGCCTATCAGTAGCATGTTGTTCTAACATATTATGATATCAAACAATAGTATGGTATTTTCGGGTCTACTTACTGGATCCGTCTGATCATACACATCGCATCCTCCTTGAGTATTTTGAAAACCATTTGAAAAAATCATTTTGAAAATGTTTCCTAACTTTGTGACCGGATTCACACGAGTGTTCCTCCAATTCACTCAAACCAAGGCTCTGATACCAACTTGTAACATTCGTAAAATTCTTGAAAATTTTAAACTTTTTAAACAACCACAAAACCATCATTTATTACAATTTGTTTTCAAAATAAGTTTCACATCAGATAAATCCCAAAATCGTAAAATCAAAGCATGGGGAGGTGCATGATAACACCATTGCCTTGCCGCGATCGCCTGAGGTACCTAAAACACAATCCAAAACTGTAAGCCCAAAGCTTAGTGAGTTCCTCCAAAATACCAATACATAACAAATAGCATAATTATAATAACAACATACTTTGGGCCCAATCAACCATCCGTTTGGAATACCCTAGGCCCCTCAACCATCGGGTTGGAATTCCAATATACTACGGGTCCAATCATCCTCGCGATGGAATACCCTAGGCCCTCAACCATTGGGTTGGAATGACAATATATTATGGGTCCAATCATCCTTGGGATGGAATGCCCTAGTCCCTCAACCATCGGGTTGGAATGCCTCGACCTGTTGGCTTACGTACAAAGCAGTGAAGCCTCATCCACCAACAAATCATGTGCACATATAACAGATAATCATATAATGGTCTACATCCAATCACACAGATCTATTGATCACTAAGCATAACAACATCATATCTACCAGGTTACCGATCTAACAGATCATAACAATACAATAGCATGCATAACAAGATATCAATCCAATGGTTCGGCATTGGTGCCTTCGACCCGCAAGTATAGTGAGGACAACTCACCTCACTAGCAGTGCAGAACTGATAAGGTATGAATCCAAATCTCAGCTCCTGAATCAAAACCTACAACCATCATGACCAAATCCATCAAAATCCTAAAATACCCAAAATACCCTCAAAAGTCCAACTTTGTCAACCATGGTCAAAGGCAAAGTCAATGGTCAAGGTCAACAGTCCATGTTGACCCAAATCGTCGAGTGCACCTCTTGGACTCGTCAAGTTCTACATAACTCAGAAAGTCAGGGAAAGTTGGCTGGACAACTCGCAGAGTTTTCCCCAACTTAACACATATAGTTGATTCTTCGATTCCAGAGACTCTATGGCTCAGATCTAAACTCCAAATATGTCAAAAAGGATAAAATTTCTAACTTTATCCCTTGGGACTACTCCAAAAGCTCAAAAACCCTACCATAGGGCTTGAAAACTCAAAGGCTTAACCATTAAGCACAAATCCTTGAGATTTGGAACCCAACTTTTCTAGAAGAGGTTCTAGCCTCAAAAACATCTCAAAGGTGGGTGCTTTATAGAAATGCATGACCAATGCATGTCTTGAACCAAAATTGGGTCAAAAAGGGGAAATATGACCTAACTCCATGCATGGCATTAAAACTTGGCAAATGGCCATTTCTAACCCATTCTAAGGTCACCTTGACCTAGAGATTCATAAAGTTGCAAACTTCACTACTAGAAAAACAGCCTTTCACGACGCGCAATCAATGACACGCGCTGATAGAGGACGGGAATTTGTGCGTGCCCTAAAAATTGATGTCAGTTTTCCAATATATGAAGCATAGAGGGCACGCATTTTTGCGTGCCCTTAAATTAGTGTCTAATAAAAATAAAAAAAAAAGAACGGAGGGCACCTTAAATAAAATGTGCGTCGTCTAACCATGTCGTTTTATAAATTTTAATGAAACGCGCGTTGCATCTCTCATGGGGGGAAATGAAATCCAAAAAATTAAAAACCCCGCTTTGTTTCCACCGGCTGAAAACCCTAGCTCATCCATGTCGAAAACCCGCTTTCTTTCTTTTCTTCTCTCTTGATTCTCAAACATCCACCGCTTCACTTCTCCACATCGTGCTCAAAGTAGCCGCTCAAGTACCCGACAGTGGTCCATGTGTCACATACATCGGCGAAGGCGGTTTCGGCAATTTCGTCAAAATGGTCCACAACGGAATCGATTATGGCGACATGTAGCTGATTTCCGAAGCATACAACGTGTTGAATCCGTTGGGAAACTCTTGAACAAGGAACTACACAAAGTGTTCTCGGAATGGATTCTAGGGGATCTTCAAAGCTTCTTGATTGAAATCATCGTAGACATCTTCAAAATAAAGGACGACAAGGGAGACGAATATCTAGTCGACAAAGTGTTGGATAAAACAGGCATGGAAGAGACCGGAAAATGGACTGTCCAACAAGCGGAAAATCTATCAATCGTTGCCCCCACAATCGTGGTGTCTCTGGATTCGTGATTCCTGAGCGGATTAAAAGACGAACGTGTTGAAGCTGCTAAGATCTTTAAATACGGTGGGTTCAGTGATATTTTGGACACTCAAAATGTGGATAAACGATAAACCGGTTCTTTCACGCCGTCAACAAACATTCTATCGGGTTCGTAATTCCTTTCCAAATCTTGGGTTTTAATCTTTAAATCTCAATCTTCAATTCGGAATTACGAAATTGAAATTGTGCATATTCTTTTTATGCAGGGACATGACTACTTCGAAATTGACCTAGATATACATCGATTCAGCTACATCTCACGAAAAGCACTTGATGCATTCTAGGGACGATTGAAACTTTGGATTCTTGGCATTGGTTTAACGATTCAGGTAAATTGGGTTTCTGGTTTTTGAATATGGAATTGGATTTTGTGTTGTGATTCATAAGCTGAATATATGTATTTGATTGGATTCTCAATTTTTAGGCACAACATCCTGAAGAACTACCCGGGCAAGTTTTATGCTGTGTTAGGCTTAACAAGATCGTCTTTTCTGATCATGGTCAAATCCCAAGAATTTTAATACCAAATAGTGATTAATGCTACAGAAAAATGAGAATGGCTGTGGAGTATTTTGAATTGAGTAGGAAAGGTGCAGCCCTGATGGATATATTAGCAGAAATGCCAAAGTTCCCTGAACATGAGGCATATTTAGTTTAGGGTTTTAATTGATCTATTGGTTTAATAGTTGACCACATCTTTGATAATTGATGTTGAATTTGATTATCTATTTGAAGTCCTCATTGATTAAGAAAGTAGAAGACACTGAAGTTGATACGACAGATCTAAGCTGATATTGTAGAGCTAAGTCCTCATTAATACTCCACAACTTGGTATGGTGAAAATCCCCACCGTTGACCATAATTCTGTGAGTGTCTTGGAAAAGGACTATTATACCCTTTCTGCAGGTAGGAAGCTAATCATTTTGCAGATCTTATGTTATGGTGCCCTGGTTCTGCAGAACTAAGGGCAGAAATAAACAATCGTGAAGAATTTGAAGTGGGACCAGATCCAGATGCAGTTTTTGCATTCACTGAACCTGTAAAAGACACACCTATAAAAAAACGAGGTCTCCCTCCTAAAACCCCTTTACCCAAAGATCAAGAACCTGTAAAAGATATTCTTATTCCTAGTATTTAAAACCAGAACCTCTACTCATTCCGCTAGGATCATGCATAACCTAGTAACACAAAACCAAAAAAGGTTATCTTTTTTATGATTTTCCCAAAATACCCTTTAATTAATTAACTAATTAATGATGTTAAATTTGGAAGCTAACCTTGCAGAAAGGGTTATTACCACAGATGATGCTTAAGCATGCTGCTCGACTAGGTAAAACTTTTTTGAATCAATAGTGTTAAAAATCATATACCCAATTCTTTTTTTCATTTCTGATGTTAGATGTATGAGAAACAGAAGAGTTCACAGTTTTAGCAATTTGGGTATCTGAAATTCTTGAAGTTTGTTGCGATTTCAATCTAGATTCTTGTAATGAGGTCATCTGATTTATTCTTTCCTGTTTTTCTTCTCTTCTATCTGTTCTTGAAGTATTTAAATGCACTTCTTGTTTTTCATTTCTGATGTTAGATTGCATATGTGAAACATAAGAGTTCTCAATTTTAGCAATTTGGGTATCTGAAATTCTTGAAATTTGTTGTGATTTTACTCTAGATTCTTGTAATGAGGTCATCTGATTGATGGTTTCACTGGCACTGCATGTCCACTTGGAGCTAAAGGCATATTAAGTTCTTCATTCGGATCGGGCTCATTATCAGGTTGAGTATATGAAGGTACCCCTTCACCTTCAGTTTCTTGATCCATGTTTGCCTCCAAAGCATCAAGTTCTGAAACATTTCCATGAAGTGAAGTTAACATTTAAAAAAAGAAAAATAATAATAATGAATTTGTGCTTACCACCCATGAGATCATCTTCATTAATATCATCTGGCACACTAAACTTCTACCAAGAGATTCTTGTATCTCACTGCTTATATCCATCATGTCCATCATTTCATCTTGCAAATTCTAAACATAAAAACAAGATTAAATGGTCTGTAATTACAAAGTATCAAAAGAAAGAGATTCATAATATTTATACTAACATCAATGTCTTGTATCTTCACAGTTTTCATCAATCCTTTCAGCTCTTTGGTTGATCCCATTTGTAGCAAATGCTTGATAATTGTGACACATACTGTTTGCTGAGCATCTTTAATACCTTCTATAGAGAATGCAACTTGATCCAGGTTGAATGTTTGATTGTACAACATCTCACGTTGTCCTTCATACCTGCTCAAGTATAACTTACTTTCATTATCAACTCTACAGTAGATCCAGAAATTCGAGGAGGTTATCTTGCCTTCACTTCTCAGGTAGGTTTTTTAATTCATACCCATGTTCAAAATTCAAACATATGTGATCCTTTTTTATTAAACATTTAAAATGCTATAAAGTTTATATGTTATTGTGTTGAAGGACTCGCCTGGTGTACTTCATTTGAAAAAATTATCAGATGCTGGCCTCACACATAATTTGGAAGTCTGTAGGTAAGAAAAACTCTTCATTTCCTTCTTTCTTATTATTCAGATTTTACAGTGTATGATTTTATGATTTGGATTGCAATGAAAAAGATTAGATATGGAGATGCTCAAATCTCTGCCACCAGATTCACCTGAGCAACAGGAGTACATCACAGCCATCCAAAATGAGGATGGATACAACTGGGGGTAATTCTAATTCATGCTCTTTAATTCTTGATTCTAAAATTTGATTTGTTCTAAAAATTAAAAATTTACTCTTTTTTTTTTCAATAAAAAGTTATAATCCTGTGTTGTGGGGAGTCCCTAAAGGAAGCTATTCAACTAACCCTAATGGTTCATGTCATATAATAGAGCCTCGCCTTATTGTTCATATTAACTTTTGTTTTCAATAAAAAATTAAATCAAACATGGTTCTGTAACTTTTGTTCATATTAACTTTCTTTTTAACTATGATTACAACATGGATGCACTATGTGGTCCTGATGGTGAACTTCCAGAGAAGTTAAGGAATTTAGAGTCACGCCTTATTGAGCACATTAGTAATGAGCCTCGTCTTATTCAGAAGCCTTATGCTACAATTATTTTACAAGAGAAATGGCCATTTATGTAATTTAATCAGTACCTAAATCTTGTATCAAAATGCAGATTGTACAATTGACAGCATCCGGAAAATTTGAGGAAGCTTTGGCATTGTTTAAGCTACTTGCACCAGAAGATTCAAACCATCGAGCCTCAAAGTAGCAGTCAATTCATATCAGGTAATATTTATGGACCTGAGAAGTTTTTTGGATATGAGTGGTAAAGTTTACTTATCAAGAGCTTCATCTGGTATGTCAGATGACATGGACACTTCTTCACCTTCTCATACAGTGAAGAGGTTATATCAGATGCTGTTGGACATACCCATGAAAGCAATCGATCCAAAAGATCAAACAAAGTAACAATTTAACATTATTTAGAGTGAAGAGTATTAAAAATTTTGATATATTTTTTTTAATTTTCAGGGGAGAGTCAACATGCCCCTTGACTCAGGTGCTAGAGAGATGGCATCAATATTAGAGAGATGGGATCTCTGGGAATCTTCAAAAGGAAATGGTATGTTACTCTTTGATAATGTCAACATCATTCATCAATTATGTTGTGGGGTGAGTAGACTGCATATAATGATGTTTGAACTTTTATAAAGATTCCTGAATCATATTTGAAGTTTCTTTTGTTTACTCTTCATAAAGGGGGTTCTAGAAGCAATTCGTATAAGCTGTACAGGGTACCCTACCAACAAGGCTTTTGCTGATTTTGTTAAGCAATTTGGTCTTCTAGTTCCCGAAGTTTTAAGATCAAAGTAAGTAAAATTGATTAAATCCTAATGGATTTGTTTACTTATCACTTGTTAAGCAATTTGATCTATATATTTCTTGCAGTTCAATCGTTGCCATTGATCCAAGTCAACCTCGATCTAGATTAAGGTCACCGTGGGTTGTTAGTTTTATAGGAATGCATAACCCATGTTAGCAATGTATTATTTTTGTTTAACATTTGAATGATTATTTGTATGACATATTATAATTTGTGCAATTTATTTTGTTTTTTGTGTATGAGATTTTATTTTATATTATGAGACATTAAATGTGTCATGTAATTTGAAAATTAGTAAATTTACGTAAATCTATAAATAATTTTTTTTTTTAAAAAATAAAAGTTACGATACACAAAAATGTGTGTCATCTTCATTTATGACATGGCATTTCTTGACAGCGGCTTTAATGATACACATTGCGTGTCATAAATGCGCGTCGTAAATGCGCGTCGTCTCTAGACGACGCGCAAAAGCGTGTCGTCTCTCGTTATGACAGGGCCTTCCTTGACGCGCATTTGCGCGTCGTCTGAGCGTTTTACGACGCGCAATGAGCGTCATAAAAGGCTGTTTTTCTAGTAGTGCTTTATGAAGTTCATCCATTGCAACATCCAAGAATAAGGAGAAAAAGGGACAAAACTCAAGATCTAGCTTTATAGATAGATAACAATCGGGTCTTGAATACTTATAATGGTCCAAAAGAGTGTCAAACTGAAGATGAGGGCTTAGCTTGCTAGATCCTTGCCTCCTTCTCTCAAACTCCTCATTCTTTTGCTCCAAAATGACACATTAACTCACAATATGAGATGAAATGAAGATTAGGGTTCACAAGGCCGATATTAGGCTTCGGAGGCTGATAGTGCAAGGACTTAAGGAGGTTATATAGGGTGCAAACCCTAAAATTTAAGGTTTCCCATTTAGCCACGAACTCGTCGAGTTTTCCTTACCAACTCGTCGAGTTGGTCCAAAAAGATGCGCCCTCCAAAAGTCTTCAACACATTGAGTTGAGGCCATCAACTCGACGAGTTCCAAGGGAAATTTGCCTTTTTAAAGAATAAATCTCATTCCCGGAAGTCGGGATGTTACATTTATTCAAAAAAAAATTTAGAAATGGTCACTCAGAAATATATATTTGATCAACTTTTGTTCAGAAGGCAAAAAAATCTATTTACAATACATTTAACAGAAAATTCAAACTATGGTAGGCAAAATAACCATCCATTAAATTTTTTAGAAACGATATGAACAAATCTGAAATGTTTTTGAAAATTACCTTCCACGTGCCATTTTTTGAAAAGTTAAGAGACCATTTCTGAAATTTTGTACTATTTTTATGTTATTACTACCAATATATAATAAAAAACTATCTATAGCTATGATAATCGGGATACGTTTAAAAAACAATACATAGGAATAGAATAAAATAAAACAGAGACGTTATATTACAAAACTGAATTTGGTGTTGGATATGTGGTCCTCCTCCACAAAAAAAATACAAAGGTCCATTGACCATCGGAATACAAAAGAAACAACAAAACGTAGATATATAGATAGTAAACATACAACAAAATGTACATGAAACTTTGTTAAGTGATTTTGATGTGGTTCAAGCCCTTGATTTAATGGGAACAAGTCTAGGTAATTGTCTAAGGCTTTAGGAGCCTTAAAAGTGCCCTTTGGTCCATTTCTATGGAGTTTACGGCCTAAGATACACTTGGGCCGTAAACTCTCATTTGTTGGTGTTCTTTGATGTGTTTAAGGCCTTAGATTAGATGGAAACTAGCCTTGATAAAAGCCTTAAAGCTTTAGAGGCCTTAAAACACCATTTTGAGGTTTGAAAATGGAGTTTACGGCCTATGATATTCTTGGGCCGTAAACTCCCAAACTTGGGTGGATTTATGGATGTTTTCTTGTCCCTAACACACATACATAATAGTCTAAGGCAGTGGTATAACACAAGGGTCGGTTTTGGCTTCGTTTCGGGAGTTTACCGCCCAAGAACACCTTGGGGAGTAAACTCCTAGATCTAATGATTTAGCCATCTAAATCATGTTATAAGCACATAATAAGCATTCTAACACTACTAGAAAGGGGTACTCACAATTTGGGATAAAAACCCGAAGATCCGTCAGAGAGAAAATGCCTTTTCTCTAGTTGGAAATGTGAATAATGAATAATTTGGTTCAGAAATCTATTTATAGTCCTGAAATATTTTTGGCAGAAAATATTTTTATTTCTGAAATGATCTCTAATATAATAGAGTGTTGGAATAATAGTGTTGCACAAAACCCTAGTGCAACCACTCTCCTGATATCTCCTTAAGTGTAAATCCTGAAAACTGCCAAACTTATACCCGAAGTCTGGAATTTCCCTGAAACTGTTCTAAGCTTTATTGCCTTGATATGGGTAGTTCAGAATGGAAATTTCGGATTGTCACACTTTTCACGTAAAGTTGCAAACTTTACGTGCATACATAGCTACAAAGGTTCTAAATGCCAAATCTAAGCTCTTAATGGGGTCTCATGCCCAAGGAGGGCCTCATTCACGACCAATACAACAACTTTATCATTCTAAAACTTAAGGAGGGTCCAGATCTGAAGTTACAACTTTAGATCTAGCCCATAGCCCACCTTATCAACCTCAAAATCCATAAACCCCCCCCCCCCAAAAAAAAAAAAAAAAAAAAAAAAAACTCAACAAAAGGAAAAAGGGAAGTGAGGATGGCAACTTGATACCTCCAAAGAATGCTAGCTGAGGTAAATTCTGCTTCCCACACCTTCCTTGCTTCAATTCCTTTGCACTACTAGCTTTTCTCTTCTAGCCAACCTTCTTTCCAAGCTTAAGACACACCAAAATGGAATACTACACGAATTAGGGTTTTAAGGAGCTCTCAAAGTCTGCAAAGAGGCCAAAGGAGGCTGAGGCTCCTTTAAATAAAGGTGCAAACCCCGGGATTTAGGGTTCCATCTGCCAGCTCCTACTCGCCGAGTCCCAATATGGACTTGTCGAGTAGGTCACTTAACACGCGATCCCACCCCGCTGCTACTCGACGAGTAGGGCAACCAACTCGTCGAGTAGAGCTTAACCCAATAAATCTTATTTAAACAATACCTGAGAATCGGGGCGTTACAAGTTGGCTGCCACAATAAATGGGTGGGCCGATACAAAGGAAATAATACAACCTATATAAATACATAATAAACATATGTTCGACTAACAAGATTGTGAGCTTTGTTTGTTGTTAGCTTGACTTTCTGGCAACCCAATGGCGAATGGCGACAAATAACAACAAAGTTGTCTCTCGTGAATTGTGGATGTGGTCTTCCGATGGATCTAAGACATGGAGGTTTAGGGATCTCCGAGTAGTAGTTCTGGGATGATTATGTGTATTATGGGAATCCTATTTCAATTGAAAGCTCCAACTTATGAGTTGTACATGAGTCATATGATGTCGAAAGGGGTAAGAGGATGAAGATTGTGGTGTTGGTGAAAAGGTTGAGTTTTATTCAAAAATCTTAGAAATGGTCACTCAAATATATATGTTTGATCAACTTTGGTTGAGAAGAATCTCAATACATTTAACTTAAAATTCAAACAATGGTAGGCAAGATGACCATCCGTGAAATTTTTTAGAAACAATATGAACAAATCTAAAGTGTTTTTGAAAATTATCTTCGACATTGCCATTTTTTTAAAAGTTAGAGACCATTTCTGAAACTTTGTTTTATTTTTATGTTATTACTACTAACATATACTAATAAAAAATTATCTATAGTTATGATAATTGGGATAATTTTAAAAACACCACATAGAAATAGAATAAAATAAAATAGTGACATTATATTACAAAATTGAATTTGGCCCTCCTCCACAAAAAATTACAAAGGTGCATTGGAATACAAAAGAGACAACAAAACATAGATATACAGAAAGTAAACATACAACAAAACGTACATGAAACTTATGAAATCATTCCTCGTCTGGGATCAACACAACTGATCCCGATGTTTTTCGACTCTCAAGATCAATGTGAGCTTGGGTTGCTTGAGACAGAGGATACTTGTGATTAAGACGAATCCTCAACACTCCTTTTGCAATATTAGAAAACAAGTCTTGAGCAGCCACAAGCAGCTCCTTTCGATTTTCAACCGTGTATTCTGTGATCGATGAAAACGTATAATAGAGTGATTTGGGTGCAATCTGATCAACACGCACAGGCTCTGGTACACCCGAGGCAGTCCCGAAAAGCACCATGTATCCACGGTTCTTTAAACACGCTAATGATCCCTTCATTTCAAAAAGACAAAATTAATTAGTTGAAACCCAGCTACAAATTAATTAGAAACCATTAATTAATATCATTTATATCTTACATTGAAGGTGTCTTTTCCGACTGAATCGTAGACTACTTCCAGCCCTTTGCCTGATGTAATCTCCATCACACGATCCACAAAGTTCTCCTCTTTGTAAAGAATCACATGGTGACATCCGTCTTCTTTCGCCTGCGCAGCCTTCTCCTTGGTCGACACCGTTCCGATGACGGTGGCTCCAATCGCATTTGCCCATTGACAAACCAAAGATCCGACTCCACCTGCCGCCGCATGTACCAGGATTGTATGTCCAGGTTCAACCTAAATATATATATATATGGGAATCGTTGTTTCATTAAAACTGAAACAAACTTTTTATCATCTACAGATAATATACATAAATCAAGAATTGAATGGGTCACCTACTTTAAAGCCTTTATGGATCAAGACATGTGCAGTGAGACCCTTAAAAATGGCGGCGGCTGCTTCAACGGGATCAACGGAAGAAGGAACAGGCACCGCTAGATCTGCGGGAAGTATTCTCTCTTGGGCGTAAGAACCCACCTCCGGGCTAGCGTAAGCCACGACGTCTCCAACTTTGCAGCTGGTTACTCCGGGACCCACCGCTGTTACAACTCCGGCTCCTTCCATACCTGGGATATATGGCAAGGGTGGAGCTAGATTCTGCTCACCTCGACGCATATACACATCCAAGAAATTTAGACCAACTGCCTTTTGCTTCAATTTGATTTCTCCTTCTTTTGGATCTGGGACTTGAACATCTTCCCATGTCAAGACCTGTAACAGAAAAGAAATTCAATACCATTAGTCTCCATTCAATGAAATCAAGAAAGAAAGAGACAATTAGGTGAACAAGGATGACCTCAGGGCCGCCGTGCTCATGAATTCTAATTGCTTTAACCATGGTGGCTGGGTTGTGTTGCTGTTGTTCGTCTCAGGAGATTGGATTTGATGTGATGCTGTGTTCTTGTCTCTGGGTATTTATTATAGGCAACCTGGTCACTATTTTCTTAGAAGATGTAACACAATCTGGTTACCTCTAGAGTTCTCGTATAGTCGGTGAATGGTGAATTGGTTATGTGGGGTTCATCATTTCTTCTAGAGTTCTATTTCGGTAAAAGAGAAAACGCACACGCAATCTTTCCTTAAGATATCGTGTTTTATTTTGAACTGAATAAATTAAGTAACCATCAAAATTCAAATGTGCTTTTTCGGTCCCCTGTGGTTTCTGACTGAGGAATTTGTGGTTACTACTATATCACTTCTTACTTCACACATTCAACGTAACCATAGTTCACATGGCTTTTTACTCCAATTATTGGACGCGCCTACAAACTTAGAAAACAACGTGTATTTTTATGTTTTTGTATATTAAAGTGTTGTGATATAAGTATATTCTTTAATTAATTTTACATTCTTAAGATCAATCTAATCAATCTTTTACATTTACATTTGATTTAACATCATATTTTTTCTTTTTCTCTTTTTTTTTTCTTTTTTTTTTTGTTGTTTTTTCTTTTAATAATAATAATAATTATTATTATTATTATTAGTAGTATAAATTTCGATAACCATATAAAATTCGGTCAACATTTTAAAATTCAGACGTTATAAATTCGGACGACATTATAAAATTTGAACGACTATATAAAATGAAACAAAAGTAAAGTTTGTTTTCAATCCGCATAACGCATCACGCAAATGTAATAACGAACCAATTAATAGATCCGTGATAAATAAAGACAAACTTTGTTTTTGTTCCGTTTCATATAGTCGTTCGAATTTTATTATGTCGTCCAAATTTATAATATCGTACGAATTTTAAAATTTCATCCGAATTTATAATGTCATCCAATTTTAAAAACCGATTTATAAAATATAAAATAAAAATAATTAAAAACCGATATTATATAGTCGTTCGAATTTATAATGCCATCTGATTTATAAAATGTTGTTCAAAATTTATAATAATAATAATAATATATAAAAAATAATTAAAAACCGATTTTATATAGTCGTTCGAATTTTATAACGTCGTCCGAATTATAAAAATTTGTTCAAAATTTATAATACTAATAATAATAATAACAACAACAACAACAACAACAACAACAATAATAATAATAATAATAATAATAATAATAATAATAATAATTAAAAACAACAAAAAAACAAAATAGAAAAAAAAAACAACAAAAGACAAAAAATCAAATAAAGGGGAGTGGAATTGGAAAAGGGAGAGGATATTTATAGAAAACCCCATATTAAAATTGGAAATTATCATGAGAAATTAAATATCCTTCTATCGTTTGTTCATATAAATCTTTCAATCCAATTAAATAATAACATGTGTAATATTTAATATTCATTTAATAATAGTTTAATATACTAATATGACAAATATACTTATTTAATTGGTAGGAAGATTTGTAGGAATAAAAGTTAAAGGATATTTAATTTCTCAATTATCATACAATCATTGACACCTATTCGAATGAGATAATGTCACATCGTCACCATGATGACATTGTGAATACGACACCGACCAGGATAATTGACTCCGATAAGGTTACCGCACCTGAGGATATTGTCGCACATTATTTGTTTGATTAGCTTACCTAGCATGTTAAAGTGTTTCTCTTTGTTGTTTTAATTCAAGTTAAGTGTAGTTTAGTGAATATTAAATTACATGAACTTGTTTACCTAGTGATTTAGTGACCATTAAATTGTTAGAGCTAGGATTGACCACATCTTAGTTAAGTGATAAAAGTAACAATTTAACTGTGTCAGAGAACATAATTGTGACCATAAGTGTTTTTAACAAATCTTACATAGCCCAATTATAATTAATAACTAATTTTGTGTTTGCTTGTGTAGGACCTTACAAAGTAGTATATGAATTGATGAAAATATTAGTAAATTTGACCAAATTTCTAATTACATATAAATTGGTAACCAACTTTATTAATCTGTAAATAAGAACTAACCATAGGAAAATGTAGGTAGCTGCGGTGTGTAGGTAGCTGAGAAGTTGTGACTGATACCTTTTGACACCAGAAAATAGTTTAAGAAATGATTTGAGAACTCAGTGTCATTATCACTGCGGATTAGGTGTATTGGTAGTTTGATTTGAAGTTAAATCTCTTTGATGAAATTGATCAGAACCTGCAGTGTTTCTGATTTGAGTCTCAAGAAGAAGACCCAAGTGAAACGACTGAAGTCATCAACAATAACCAATATATATTTCTTGTGATGGAGACCGAATATAGTAGATGGACCTCAAAGATCAATATGTAAGAGTTCTAAGGGTTTAGAAATGGATGAGTCAATCACTATGGGATGGCTTCCTTTAAACTGTTTTCCACACTCATAGGCTGGGCAAAGAGTATTGTTGTTATACTTCAGAATAGGGAGACCTCGGACAAGTTCTCCGGTGACCAAGTTGTTGATTTATCGGAAGTTCAGATGAGCTAGTTTGCGATGCCATAGCCAAATGACTTTGGATACTGCTTTGGACAGAAAACACAACTGCGGTTTCCCAATTATCAGAGAGACGTCCAATGGATTCATAGTTCCTTCGGACTTAGATTTGATCAAACAGGTGCTTCTATCGCTTGTCATGATGTCGTAGAAATCATTATCAAATTCAACCCTATGGCCTGCCTTACATAGTTGGCCTACACTGATGAGATTGTGCTTGATACCTTCTATATCAGCAACCTTTTGAAATGAAAAGTTCCCTGTAGTAAGCACACCGTAACCTCAGATTATTCCATTCGCATTGTTGTCTAATGTGACGTTTCCACCATTGCATATAGGCCTAAAATCTCAAAGGTATTCTAACCTTCCAGTCATGTGCAAGGAGGAGGCACTATCTATTAACCACTCCTTTTCTTGATCCTCCTTGCACATTGCCTGAAAATTACATGGTTAGTTTGGGCACCAAAACGAGTTTGGAGCCCGAGGCGAAAGATGGATTTTTCGTAGATGCATGAACCGAGGTTGTCGGGACAGGTTTTAAGTCAACCTTGAGACCTGTACCTTGATGTTTTAAGGCCTTTGAGGATTACGAGATTTTGGAGGATTGCAAGGTCTGACTTGATTAGGTCTTTTACGATGATAAAATCCAAAGGTAAGATTTTTCTCATTCATCCAGACACTTTGCTTGTTCAGCGGTCTGGACGGAGTAAGGTAAGTCTTGTGACCAGTCAGAGATTGAGATTTGACAATGGTACCCTTGGGATTTGAAAAAGTGTCGTTTGGAAGAGTGTGTGTACGTGCAAATCTCCTAGGTTGTGTTTTTCTGAAAAGTCGAGGTGACTTGAAATGTGTTGGAGTTGGTAAAATACATTTCCATTTTGGGTTGTTTAAGGAATAGATCTGAAAACCATTACTTTGAAAAGACTTTACTCGCTTTTGAGTCTTGTCAAAGGGGTTTGCAAAGTTTATTGAAACTGTAAATTTCTTTTTGGTTGATTTCTTGACTGCAGAGTTTTTCAAAAAGTAATTTGAGAAAACGAGTTTTTCTGGACTCTTATGTTTTGAAAATCTGGCTTGCTTTTTGTTTTTTGAATGTATTTCCCGCCTTTTATTACGAGAACTAAGTTCTTCCTTTAGATCCAGTTTTGCCTGAGTGTTTGGAGAACTGCAGTCATTGATGTTCAACTGCGGTTTCTTGGAAACCTTTGATTGTTTTTGGAATCGTGGACTTGAGTCATCTGAACCAGAAGGTTCAGGACTCTGAGAACATTGACCGTATTCAAAATTCTCTATAGTCAACTCATGAAGGATTGGCTGAATGGTCATAGTACACTTGAGTTCAATCTGAGGTAAGGAAGATTGTACTACCGCAGAGTAAGTCATAAATGGTTCTTCAGTGGGACACTTTATGTATGGTAATATTTGGTCAAGACTGCAGTTAGAAGGACTGTGGTCAGAGGACAAGGTTGTTTCAGGTCCTTCCACAAGGATTTCCTCATTGACAACTAATGAAGCCTAAGAGTTGGGATAAATGGTACCAATGATTGGAATTTGATCATATATGTGATCCGAGGTTTTGGGAAGAATTTCCTTGATGACACAATTATTACTCAGATTGTGAAGTCTACCGAAGTGGGCTCTAATGTCTTCGGGAGAAGTCTTGTCATTTACAGGAAAGTGAAATTCTCGGTCAGGAGGGACATAAATACAGTCCTTGTTAAACCGGGGTGATGAGTCCTTTGTGGTGGAGTACCCATTGGACCATCCCCAATTATACGTATTGTCAATGGTTCCATTATTTACAAGGTTTTCAATGGCCTCGCTTTCATTAAACAAATTTTCAATTAACAAGTTTAAACGTACAATTTCTTTTTGTGCTAAATCCCTTTGATTTAATGTTATGCCTAACTAGGTTTCACATAACATTTTTGCATCCTTTTCTAATCCTAAGTCCTTTTCTAGCATGGCCACTTTGAGTCTTTTGTCTTCTAAACGTCCTCTAACATGGAACATTTCTTGGGATGCTATGTTCTTCTCATCTAGGGCTTTGTTATAGTCTGAAAGGACGACATCACATGTGTCATTAAGGTTATCAAGGAATGGTTGACAATCATGCATGCTATAATTGAGAGTTTGTGTGACATCCCCTAATTTCTTGGCCAGAAAAGACCGATTTAATTTATGATTTTTAAAATAAAATCAGAGAAATCTTTTTAACAGATGTTGCAGAATTGATCCCCAAACAACATATGATAAAAGTTTATCAAAATCCTTCATTAAGAAGGTATATATTTTCCATATATATCAAAACCTCGGGATGTCATTTTCCGATACAGATCAAAAGCATAAACAAGACAGTATAAGCCTTTCAACAATTATTTAAAACTACTGACCTATAATCCAAAAATCTCTCGTCGTCCTCCGACTATGCTCAGGGTCCACTACCTGTAACATAAAAAGCTGAGTGGGTCAGGCTTGGGAGCCTGGTGAGCATATAGGGTTTTCAACCCACAATAATAGTAAACTTACTAAGTTCATCAATCAACAATAACCCTGATTGCCCGTTCCCGTTATCCTCACTTTACGTCCCTAAACACTTTTCACAAGGGACCTAGCCTAAAGAATATCATCGGGATGAACACTACTGCTAAGGGGTTTCCTCAGCCATACATGTCCTAAAGGAAACCATGAGGGGGATGGAGTACAACGAATGAACACTCTCAGTTCATTAACACCTACAGGTTGCGGACCTGCTAATGTTTCCCACTGGACTGTCTAGAAATTCTGTGGTCATCATCCAAACTCCGCTAGATGACTGGATCTTAAAACACATCGAGGCCTCTCCTCAATTTTATTTTATCACACATCACTATCTACCCATGTTCTACCCAACATATTTGTAGATAAAAATACTTATACAGTTTAAAACTTGTACAAAACATCAACTCAACAGTCACCTCAAATAAACAATTAATATATTTACACATAGCACGTATTATAAGGTAAATACTTCATATCTATGTGTAAAATGAAAGTGACTATACACTCACTTGATTTGGTGATAATCGGGCAACAATTTGTTTCCTAAAACGATCGTTTCTAATAAAACCGGGCTTTGCAAAAGTCGGGCTTCGAAACCGAAAAGATAAATTTTCTGGGCTTCTCGGGCACTTCGTGGCGTATTCCGAGGCTTACAATCGGTACCGGGGCTTTGGGGGATTCTAAAATGAAGAAAATATGAAGAGAGGGGCTAAAATATGGCAAAACTCCAAATGTAACCGAGAGCCTTCGCAGGTACCCTTCTATTTATAGGGTCCGAATTCCTGATCCAACGGCTGAGAAGCTTCTGATCCGACGGCTGAGAGGCTTCGCAGGGGGTGCCTCGCACGAGGTTAGCATGTGCGAAGGGGCTGCTGGCTTCTTGTGATTGGTCCAAAGCGTGTGTCCGATGCACAGGTGGTCAGCACGTGCAAGGGTCTCGGTGGCACTCGCTGATTGGACCACGGAGTCGTAACCCATATGCGAGGCTCGGAGCTAGGGTGCGAGGTTCGGTCCATATGCGAGCCTCAGATTGGACCTCCCTTCGGTCAAATCAGAATCCAACACGTGGCTTCGCATGACTCAGCAGCTTGGTGACTCAGCAGGACACGTGGCACTCTTTCAGTGAAGGTGACGTGGCAAAATGTGACTATGCGAATTTTCTCGATTTTCGCGCCAAAACTTCTAAAATCCATAACTTTCGCATACGAGCTCCGTTTTTGACGTTCTTTATATGCAAGCGTAGCTAAAGTTATGCTCTATAACTTCCGTTTAGACTTCGTCGGCTAATTTTGACTTTAAATTTTATATTATTATTTTTAACAGACCGGGACAGGAAATCCGTTAAAAATTCATAACTTCTTCATCCGACGTTCGTTTTCGTCAGACTTTTTACCGTTGTGCTCCTAATGACAAGACCTTTGATTCTCGGTTAGGTTGTGTCGGCTAAAAATCGCTCGATCTAAAATTTGAGTTTTTAGCTGTCTACTACTAAGCTGAAACTTCGAAAAATCATAACTTACTCATACGAAGTCAGATTTGGGCGTTCTTTTTATCGAACTTCTCGGTTTAACGAATACTACGACTTTAGTTTAGATCACTAAGGCTAAAAAGTAGTTTATCAAAAACTCACTTTTAACGACATTCAGCACCGTGTCGGTTTTGTCGCGAAACTTCGACAGGTGATAACTTCTTCGTTATAACTCGGATTTTGGTATTCTTTATATCCCCGAAATCCTTGTTTCGACCACTACAACTTTATGTAAAGATATAGGACTTATCTCACACTTTAATTTTGACACTTATTTTTATTCTTAATTAATTAAACCCTAATAATTAAGCATAAAAAAACATAATTCACATAAAATTCACATAATTCCTTTTCATTTCTTCTAAATGAGTTACAAAGGTTAACCTAGACTATCAACTCAATATAAATGCCTAGGCTATAAACACGAGTGTTACAGTTTGAATCATAAGTTTTACATGGTCAACAATGCTCAGAGTTCCGTCCTTAGCCATACAACAGTAGTTCTTTTCAAGCTTGGTCGATCCATCTTCGTCCGCAGTGGCCAGCATGCAAATCTTTCCCTTGCTTTTGATGTTGAAGTCTTCATCCTCATCGCTTGAAGACCATACTTGATGATCTCGTTTCACCTGGGCCATATATGCCCTTCCCTTTTCTTTTTCATTGATCTCCTGATCCATTCGAAGATAAAAGGCTTTGTCCTTAACAACATTTGCTTTGCAGTATTTAGCAAAATGATTCTCTTTATTTCACTTATGAAAAATGATGACATCTTCTTTAACTTCGGTTGAGGGACCAGAGTCAGTTGGTTTAGCAGGTTGCGGTATTTCCTTGACTTGATGAGGGTTTATAGATTGTGGAGACTGGTGAGGGTTTTTAGGATATCGAGAGTGATTATTCTGAGGATTAAAGTTGCGATTTAAGGGAGGTTTAGTAAACTGTTTATTTTTGCGAAAGGATGAGGGTGGTAGCCTGTTGAATTGTTGGCTAACAAGAGCAATAGCATTTTGGAACTCTTCTTCATCATCGTATTCTGAATTAGCTTCGTATGATTGTGGTGGGTTGTCATACAAGGGAGTGTAAAGTGTGGATTGGGTGTGAGGAGCTTGAACTATGAGGGTGAGTGGGCTTCCATAGTCTGCACAGTCTTTGAGTACAGTGGATTCTTGTGCTTGAAGTTCACCATACAACTTGTAAAGAGATAATGAGTGAATCTTTCTATCTCCTTGGACTATCATCTTAGCCGTAGTCCAGTATCTACCAAAACCATTGAGAAACTGAAGGTTATTCTCATGATTACTTTGGACACTACCAAAATTTGATAACTTCGTAACAATGAGGTTGAATCTCTTGAAAGAGTCCTCAAGGCTTTCACCCGCATGAGCTTTGAAATTGTTAAACTCATTGAGTGCGGTAGTGAGCTTCTTATCTTGTGCTTGTTCTATACCTTCATACAAGTTCTTGAGAACATCTCATATTTATTTGGCTGACTTGCAATTGATGATGATATCGAAGTTGTCAGGATCCACTAAAAAGGATATCTCATAAAAAGCAACAACATCATTTTCCATCTTTTCAAGATCATCTTTAGTGGGACGATTCATGGCTGGTTGACCTCCACCTAGTCTAGTTTGAGTGCCATCGACTTGAACTAGAGTGAGAATGGTAACATGAGGTCCTTCTTCTACAGATCTCCATACATCTCGTCCAATTCTTCTAAGATATCTCTCCATTCTTTGAGACCAGTGATGATACTCATTTGCCACTAATATTGGAGCTCTATTCGAACCTCCAACACTGTTGGAAACATTAAGTGATAAATGCTTGTGCCATATTTCCTTGTTTTGAAAAAGATTTTGCTTGATTTTTTTGGTTTTTTTAATTCTAAAGAGAAATGAGCTTCAGTGGTATAGTAGGCCTTTTAAACTCAGAGTTCTTGTTTAAAAAGCAACCACTTTGGCTCTGATACCAATTGTTGAGAGAAAAACTTTTGAGACACACTTGAACAAACGTTAGAATAAGTTGTATATGTGGAATAAGTTAATCTCAAAGGATCATAAAGCTCAACAATAATAATAAGTTAGAGTTAGAGTTAGATAATTAGATGCGGAAATATAAGGAAACATAAATGACAACAAGTATTATATCAAGTAACACTTAAACCGATACGTAACAAGGATTGCAATCAAACCAAGTTAGTAAGATTGATCAACTTAAAGTGATTAAGTCACGAATGACTTGCTCAGAGGAGAGATTATGATAACATATTCCAGTTTAGCAAGTAAGAAAGTAGTGAGAGATGTAAGATAGATGTAAAGAAAGAGAGAGGTGTTTTTAATTAGAACCTGAGATCTCTATATGTAGAGTCTCGAAGATTACAAGAAACAAACAAAAAACTAAATCTGTCTAAGTGTCCATGCAAGGCACACTGGATAAAACAACGTAAAGTGAAAAATAACATATAAAGCTAAGTTGATGTTTGATGAAGATACTGCGGATGCGATCATTGATTGTTGATGAGAAGTTGATTGCCGATCTAGTGATGGCTTCGGATTGTCTAAGTTTAAGAGGGTTACTTTCTTGCTTTAACACCAATATATGTGTTTGTATGTATGGTATGTGGTAGATTGGCGAACTCACTAAGCTTCGTTCTTACAATTTCAGTTTTGGTTTCAGGTACTTCCGGTAACGGAAGGAAGAGCTCGGGATGACTGCATGGCACACACCACAATTTTTTTTAGCCTGGGATGATTCACTCTGATATTTGATATATGATTTTGTTACATTGACAGATGTTATGATATTATTGAGTTACACGACTTATATTTTTATATGCTGTTTGATATTCAAGGGTTTTATTAATGATTCAAAACGAAATTTTTAGACCGTATTTTGGGGATGTTATACCATACTACCTTCTACACCTACACGTATTTGTCTCAATGATCATTACAACGCCCTAACAATACTAATAAGCAAAGACGAACACTCAATCCTCACTCCTTAGAGGAGAGGCCAAACATCTCACGACTGGCCGACTGATCCCACATGACTCATCCATGAAACTTCCACAAACCCTGCAGCACTCACGTATACTATCCATACATAACACTGGACCCTATAGACATTCGGATATCTAATCCTACCCTAAGCCCTTCATCAAACAATAACAGGAAATATGGTCAAACCAAACATTCCCAGGCTATAAGATCTTAGTTTTATATAACCATGATGAATACACTAAGCGACTACAGTAATGATGTCAATACCATAAAAGAAAGGTCCTAGGCTATCAGGCATCATATAACCAAGCAATTCTATCATGCAGTTCCTGAAGATCCCTAGCCTATCAGTAGCATGTTGTTCTAACATATTATGATATCAAACAATAGTATGGTATTTTCGGGTCTACTTACTGGATCCGTCTGATCATACACATCGCATCCTCCTTGAGTATTTTGAAAACCATTTGAAAAAATCATTTTGAAAATGTTTCCTAACTTTGTGACCGGATTCACACGAGTGTTCCTCCAATTCACTCAAACCAAGGCTCTGATACCAACTTGTAACATTCGTAAAATTCTTGAAAATTTTAAACTTTTTAAACAACCACAAAACCATCATTTATTACAATTTGTTTTCAAAATAAGTTTCACATCAGATAAATCCCAAAATCGTAAAATCAAAGCATGGGGAGGTGCATGATAACACCATTGCCTTGCCGCGATCGCCTGAGGTACCTAAAACACAATCCAAAACTGTAAGCCCAAAGCTTAGTGAGTTCCTCCAAAATACCAATACATAACAAATAGCATAATTATAATAACAACATACTTTGGGCCCAATCAACCATCCGTTTGGAATACCCTAGGCCCCTCAACCATCGGGTTGGAATTCCAATATACTACGGGTCCAATCATCCTCGCGATGGAATACCCTAGGCCCTCAACCATTGGGTTGGAATGACAATATATTATGGGTCCAATCATCCTTGGGATGGAATGCCCTAGTCCCTCAACCATCGGGTTGGAATGCCTCGACCTGTTGGCTTACGTACAAAGCAGTGAAGCCTCATCCACCAACAAATCATGTGCACATATAACAGATAATCATATAATGGTCTACATCCAATCACACAGATCTATTGATCACTAAGCATAACAACATCATATCTACCAGGTTACCGATCTAACAGATCATAACAATACAATAGCATGCATAACAAGATATCAATCCAATGGGTCGGCATTGGTGCCTTCGACCCGCAAGTATAGTGAGGACAACTCACCTCACTAGCAGTGCAGAACTGATAAGGTATGAATCCAAATCTCAGCTCCTGAATCAAAACCTACAACCATCATGACCAAATCCATCAAAATCCTAAAATACCCAAAATACCCTCAAAAGTCCAACTTTGTCAACCATGGTCAAAGGCAAAGTCAATGGTCAAGGTCAACAGTCCATGTTGACCCAAATCGTCGAGTGCACCTCTTGGACTCGTCAAGTTCTACATAACTCAGAAAGTCAGGGAAAGTTGGCTGGACAACTCGTAGAGTTTTCCCCAACTTAACACATATAGTTGATTCTTCGATTCCAGAGACTCTATGGCTCAGATCTAAACTCCAAATATGTCAAAAAGGATAAAATTTCTAACTTTATCCCTTGGGACTACTCCAAAAGCTCAAAAACCCTACCATAGGGCTTGAAAACTCAAAGGCTTAACCATTAAGCACAAATCCTTGAGATTTGGAACCCAACTTTTCTAGAAGAGGTTCTAGCCTCAAAAACATCTCAAAGGTGGGTGCTTTATAGAAATGCATGACCAATGCATGTCTTGAACCAAAATTGGGTCAAAAAGGGGAAATATGACCTAACTCCATGCATGGCATTAAAACTTGGCAAATGGCCATTTCTAACCCATTCTAAGGTCACCTTGACCTAGAGATTCATAAAGTTGCAAACTTCACTACTAGAAAAACAGCCTTTCACGACGCGCAATCAATGACACGCGCTGATAGAGGACGGGAATTTGTGCGTGCCCTAAAAATTGATGTCAGTTTTCCAATATATGAAGCATAGAGGGCACGCATTTTTGCGTGCCCTTAAATTAGTGTCTAATAAAAATAAAAAAAAAAAGAACGGAGGGCACCTTAAATAAAATGTGCGTCGTCTAACCATGTCGTTTTATAAATTTTAATGAAACGCGCGTTGCATCTCTCATGGGGGGAAATGAAATCCAAAAAATTAAAAACCCCGCTTTGTTTCCACCGGCTGAAAACCCTAGCTCATCCATGTCGAAAACCCGCTTTCTTTCTTTTCTTCTCTCTTGATTCTCAAACATCCACCGCTTCACTTCTCCACATCGTGCTCAAAGTAGCCGCTCAAGTACCCGACAGTGGTCCATGTGTCACATACATCGGCGAAGGCGGTTTCGGCAATTTCGTCAAAATGGTCCACAACGGAATCGATTATGGCGACATGTAGCTGATTTCCGAAGCATACAACGTGTTGAATCCGTTGGGAAACTCTTGAACAAGGAACTACACAAAGTGTTCTCGGAATGGATTCTAGGGGATCTTCAAAGCTTCTTGATTGAAATCATCGTAGACATCTTCAAAATAAAGGACGACAAGGGAGACGAATATCTAGTCGACAAAGTGTTGGATAAAACAGGCATGGAAGAGACCGGAAAATGGACTGTCCAACAAGCGGAAAATCTATCAATCGTTGCCCCCACAATCGTGGTGTCTCTGGATTCGTGATTCCTGAGCGGATTAAAAGACGAACGTGTTGAAGCTGCTAAGATCTTTAAATACGGTGGGTTCAGTGATATTTTGGACACTCAAAATGTGGATAAACGATAAACCGGTTCTTTCACGCCGTCAACAAACATTCTATCGGGTTCGTAATTCCTTTCCAAATCTTGGGTTTTAATCTTTAAATCTCAATCTTCAATTCGGAATTACGAAATTGAAATTGTGCATATTCTTTTTATGCAGGGACATGACTACTTCGAAATTGACCTAGATATACATCGATTCAGCTACATCTCACGAAAAGCACTTGATGCATTCTAGGGACGATTGAAACTTTGGATTCTTGGCATTGGTTTAACGATTCAGGTAAATTGGGTTTCTGGTTTTTGAATATGGAATTGGATTTTGTGTTGTGATTCATAAGCTGAATATATGTATTTGATTGGATTCTCAATTTTTAGGCACAACATCCTGAAGAACTACCCGGGCAAGTTTTATGCTGTGTTAGGCTTAACAAGATCGTCTTTTCTGATCATGGTCAAATCCCAAGAATTTTAATACCAAATAGTGATTAATGCTACAGAAAAATGAGAATGGCTGTGGAGTATTTTGAATTGAGTAGGAAAGGTGCAGCCCTGATGGATATATTAGCAGAAATGCCAAAGTTCCCTGAACATGAGGCATATTTAGTTTAGGGTTTTAATTGATCTATTGGTTTAATAGTTGACCACATCTTTGATAATTGATGTTGAATTTGATTATCTATTTGAAGTCCTCATTGATTAAGAAAGTAGAAGACACTGAAGTTGATACGACAGATCTAAGCTGATATTGTAGAGCTAAGTCCTCATTAATACTCCACAACTTGGTATGGTGAAAATCCCCACCGTTGACCATAATTCTGTGAGTGTCTTGGAAAAGGACTATTATACCCTTTCTGCAGGTAGGAAGCTAATCATTTTGCAGATCTTATGTTATGGTGCCCTGGTTCTGCAGAACTAAGGGCAGAAATAAACAATCGTGAAGAATTTGAAGTGGGACCAGATCCAGATGCAGTTTTTGCATTCACTGAACCTGTAAAAGACACACCTATAAAAAAACGAGGTCTCCCTCCTAAAACCCCTTTACCCAAAGATCAAGAACCTGTAAAAGATATTCTTATTCCTAGTATTTAAAACCAGAACCTCTACTCATTCCGCTAGGATCATGCATAACCTAGTAACACAAAACCAAAAAAGGTTATCTTTTTTATGATTTTCCCAAAATACCCTTTAATTAATTAACTAATTAATGATGTTAAATTCGGAAGCTAACCTTGCAGAAAGGGTTATTACCACAGATGATGCTTAAGCATGCTGCTCGACTAGGTAAAACTTTTTTGAATCAATAGTGTTAAAAATCATATACCCAATTCTTTTTTTCATTTCTGATGTTAGATGTATGAGAAACAGAAGAGTTCACAGTTTTAGCAATTTGGGTATCTGAAATTCTTGAAGTTTGTTGCGATTTCAATCTAGATTCTTGTAATGAGGTCATCTGATTTATTCTTTCCTGTTTTTCTTCTCTTCTATCTGTTCTTGAAGTATTTAAATGCACTTCTTGTTTTTCATTTCTGATGTTAGATTGCATATGTGAAACATAAGAGTTCTCAATTTTAGCAATTTGGGTATCTGAAATTCTTGAAATTTGTTGTGATTTTACTCTAGATTCTTGTAATGAGGTCATCTGATTGATGGTTTCACTGGCACTGCATGTCCACTTGGAGCTAAAGGCATATTAAGTTCTTCATTCGGATCGGGCTCATTATCAGGTTGAGTATATGAAGGTACCCCTTCACCTTCAGTTTCTTGATCCATGTTTGCCTCCAAAGCATCAAGTTCTGAAACATTTCCATGAAGTGAAGTTAACATTTAAAAAAAGAAAAATAATAATAATGAATTTGTGCTTACCACCCATGAGATCATCTTCATTAATATCATCTGGCACACTAAACTTCTACCAAGAGATTCTTGTATCTCACTGCTTATATCCATCATGTCCATCATTTCATCTTGCAAATTCTAAACATAAAAACAAGATTAAATGGTCTGTAATTACAAAGTATCAAAAGAAAGAGATTCATAATATTTATACTAACATCAATGTCTTGTATCTTCACAGTTTTCATCAATCCTTTCAGCTCTTTGGTTGATCCCATTTGTAGCAAATGCTTGATAATTGTGACACATACTGTTTGCTGAGCATCTTTAATACCTTCTATAGAGAATGCAACTTGATCCAGGTTGAATGTTTGATTGTACAACATCTCACGTTGTCCTTCATACCTGCTCAAGTATAACTTACTTTCATTATCAACTCTACAGTAGATCCAGAAATTCGAGGAGGTTATCTTGCCTTCACTTCTCAGGTAGGTTTTTTAATTCATACCCATGTTCAAAATTCAAACACATGTGATCCTTTTTTATTAAACATTTAAAATGCTATAAAGTTTATATGTTATTGTGTTGAAGGACTCGCCTGGTGTACTTCATTTGAAAAAATTATCAGATGCTGGCCTCACACATAATTTGGAAGTCTGTAGGTAAGAAAAACTCTTCATTTCCTTCTTTCTTATTATTCAGATTTTACAGTGTATGATTTTATGATTTGGATTGCAATGAAAAAGATTAGATATGGAGATGCTCAAATCTCTGCCACCAGATTCACCTGAGCAACAGGAGTACATCACAGCCATCCAAAATGAGGATGGATACAACTGGGGGTAATTCTAATTCATGCTCTTTAATTCTTGATTCTAAAATTTGATTTGTTCTAAAAATTAAAAATTTACTCTTTTTTTTTTTCAATAAAAAGTTATAATCCTGTGTTGTGGGGAGTCCCTAAAGGAAGCTATTCAACTAACCCTAATGGTTCATGTCATATAATAGAGCCTCGCCTTATTGTTCATATTAACTTTTGTTTTCAATAAAAAATTAAATCAAACATGGTTCTGTAACTTTTGTTCATATTAACTTTCTTTTTAACTATGATTACAACATGGATGCACTATGTGGTCCTGATGGTGAACTTCCAGAGAAGTTAAGGAATTTAGAGTCACGCCTTATTGAGCACATTAGTAATGAGCCTCGTCTTATTCAGAAGCCTTATGCTACAATTATTTTACAAGAGAAATGGCCATTTATGTAATTTAATCAGTACCTAAATCTTGTATCAAAATGCAGATTGTACAATTGACAGCATCCGGAAAATTTGAGGAAGCTTTGGCATTGTTTAAGCTACTTGCACCAGAAGATTCAAACCTTCGAGCCTCAAAGTAGCAGTCAATTCATATCAGGTAATATTTATGGACCTGAGAAGTTTTTTGGATATGAGTGGTAAAGTTTACTTATCAAGAGCTTCATCTGGTATGTCAGATGACATGGACACTTCTTCACCTTCTCATACAGTGAAGAGGTTATATCAGATGCTGTTGGACATACCCATGAAAGCAATCGATCCAAAAGATCAAACAAAGTAACAATTTAACATTATTTAGAGTGAAGAGTATTAAAAATTTTGATATATTTTTTTTAATTTTCAGGGGAGAGTCAACATGCCCCTTGACTCAGGTGCTAGAGAGATGGCATCAATATTAGAGAGATGGGATCTCTGGGAATCTTCAAAAGGAAATGGTATGTTACTCTTTGATAATGTCAACATCATTCATCAATTATGTTGTGGGGTGAGTAGACTGCATATAATGATGTTTGAACTTTTATAAAGATTCCTGAATCATATTTGAAGTTTCTTTTGTTTACTCTTCATAAAGGGGGTTCTAGAAGCAATTCGTATAAGCTGTACAGGGTACCCTACCAACAAGGCTTTTGCTGATTTTGTTAAGCAATTTGGTCTTCTAGTTCCCGAAGTTTTAAGATCAAAGTAAGTAAAATTGATTAAATCCTAATGGATTTGTTTACTTATCACTTGTTAAGCAATTTGATCTATATATTTCTTGCAGTTCAATCGTTGCCATTGATCCAAGTCAACCTCGATCTAGATTAAGGTCACCGTGGGTTGTTAGTTTTATAGGAATGCATAACCCATGTTAGCAATGTATTATTTTTGTTTAACATTTGAATGATTATTTGTATGACATATTATAATTTGTGCAATTTATTTTGTTTTTTGTGTATGAGATTTTATTTTATATTATGAGACATTAAATGTGTCATGTAATTTGAAAATTAGTAAATTTACGTAAATCTATAAATAATTTTTTTTTTAAAAAATAAAAGTTACGATACACAAAAATGTGTGTCATCTTCATTTATGACATGGCATTTCTTGACAGCGGCTTTAATGATACACATTGCGTGTCATAAATGCGCGTCGTAAATGCGCGTCGTCTCTAGACGACGCGCAAAAGCGTGTCGTCTCTCGTTATGACAGGGCCTTCCTTGACGCGCATTTGCGCGTCGTCTGAGCGTTTTACGACGCGCAATGAGCGTCATAAAAGGCTGTTTTTCTAGTAGTGCTTTATGAAGTTCATCCATTGCAACATCCAAGAATAAGGAGAAAAAGGGACAAAACTCAAGATCTAGCTTTATAGATAGATAACAATCGGGTCTTGAATACTTATAATGGTCCAAAAGAGTGTCAAACTGAAGATGAGGGCTTAGCTTGCTAGATCCTTGCCTCCTTCTCTCAAACTCCTCATTCTTTTGCTCCAAAATGACACATTAACTCACAATATGAGATGAAATGAAGATTAGGGTTCACAAGGCCGATATTAGGCTTCGGAGGCTGATAGTGCAAGGACTTAAGGAGGTTATATAGGGTGCAAACCCTAAAATTTAAGGTTTCCCATTTAGCCACGAACTCGTCGAGTTTTCCTTACCAACTCGTCGAGTTGGTCCAAAAAGATGCGCCCTCCAAAAGTCTTCAACACATTGAGTTGAGGCCATCAACTCGACGAGTTCCAAGGGAAATTTGCCTTTTTAAAGAATAAATCTCATTCCCGGAAGTCGGGATGTTACATTTATTCAAAAAAAATTTAGAAATGGTCACTCAGAAATATATATTTGATCAACTTTTGTTCAGAAGGCAAAAAAATCTATTTACAATACATTTAACAGAAAATTCAAACTATGGTAGGCAAAATAACCATCCATTAAATTTTTTAGAAACGATATGAACAAATCTGAAATGTTTTTGAAAATTACCTTCCACGTGCCATTTTTTGAAAAGTTAAGAGACCATTTCTGAAATTTTGTACTATTTTTATGTTATTACTACCAATATATAATAAAAAACTATCTATAGCTATGATAATCGGGATACGTTTAAAAAACAATACATAGGAATAGAATAAAATAAAACAGAGACGTTATATTACAAAACTGAATTTGGTGTTGGATATGTGGTCCTCCTCCACAAAAAAAATACAAAGGTCCATTGACCATCGGAATACAAAAGAAACAACAAAACGTAGATATATAGATAGTAAACATACAACAAAACGTACATGAAACTTTGTTAAGTGATTTTGATGTGGTTCAAGCCCTTGATTTAATGGGAACAAGTCTAGGTAATTGTCTAAGGCTTTAGGAGCCTTAAAAGTGCCCTTTGGTCCATTTCTATGGAGTTTACGGCCTAAGATACACTTGGGCCGTAAACTCTCATTTGTTGGTGTTCTTTGATGTGTTTAAGGCCTTAGATTAGATGGAAACTAGCCTTGATAAAAGCCTTAAAGCTTTAGAGGCCTTAAAACACCATTTTGAGGTTTGAAAATGGAGTTTACGGCCTATGATATTCTTGGGCCGTAAACTCCCAAACTTGGGTGGATTTATGGATGTTTTCTTGTCCCTAACACACATACATAATAGTCTAAGGCAGTGGTATAACACAAGGGTCGGTTTTGGCTTCGTTTCGGGAGTTTACCGCCCAAGAACACCTTGGGGAGTAAACTCCTAGATCTAATGATTTAGCCATCTAAATCATGTTATAAGCACATAATAAGCATTCTAACACTACTAGAAAGGGGTACTCACAATTTGGGATAAAAACCCGAAGATCCGTCAGAGAGAAAATGCCTTTTCTCTAGTTGGAAATGTGAATAATGAATAATTTGGTTCAGAAATCTATTTATAGTCCTGAAATATTTTTGGCAGAAAATATTTTTATTTCTGAAATGATCTCTAATATAATAGAGTGTTGGAATAATAGTGTTGCACAAAACCCTAGTGCAACCACTCTCCTGATATCTCCTTAAGTGTAAATCCTGAAAACTGCCAAACTTATACCCGAAGTCTGGAATTTCCCTGAAACTGTTCTAAGCTTTATTGCCTTGATATGGGTAGTTCAGAATGGAAATTTCGGATTGTCACACTTTTCACGTAAAGTTGCAAACTTTACGTGCATACATAGCTACAAAGGTTCTAAATGCCAAATCTAAGCTCTTAATGGGGTCTCATGCCCAAGGAGGGCCTCATTCACGACCAATACAACAACTTTATCATTCTAAAACTTAAGGAGGGTCCAGATCTGAAGTTACAACTTTAGATCTAGCCCATAGCCCACCTTATCAACCTCAAAATCCATAAACCCCCCCCCCCCCCCCCCAAAAAAAAAAAAAAAAAAAAAAAAAAACTCAACAAAAGGAAAAAGGGAAGTGAGGATGGCAACTTGATACCTCCAAAGAATGCTAGCTGAGGTAAATTCTGCTTCCCACACCTTCCTTGCTTCAATTCCTTTGCACTACTAGCTTTTCTCTTCTAGCCAACCTTCTTTCCAAGCTTAAGACACACCAAAATGGAATACTACACGAATTAGGGTTTTAAGGAGCTCTCAAAGTCTGCAAAGAGGCCAAAGGAGGCTGAGGCTCCTTTAAATAAAGGTGCAAACCCCGGGATTTAGGGTTCCATCTGCCAGCTCCTACTCGCCGAGTCCCAATATGGACTTGTCGAGTAGGTCACTTAACACGCGATCCCACCCCGCTGCTACTCGACGAGTAGGGCAACCAACTCGTCGAGTAGAGCTTAACCCAATAAATCTTATTTAAACAATACCTGAGAATCGGGGCGTTACAAGTTGGCTGCCACAATAAATGGGTGGGCCGATACAAAGGAAATAATACAACCTATATAAATACATAATAAACATATGTTCGACTAACAAGATTGTGAGCTTTGTTTGTTGTTAGCTTGACTTTCTGGCAACCCAATGGCGAATGGCGACAAATAACAACAAAGTTGTCTCTCGTGAATTGTGGATGTGGTCTTCCGATGGATCTAAGACATGGAGGTTTAGGGATCTCCGAGTAGTAGTTCTGGGATGATTATGTGTATTATGGGAATCCTATTTCAATTGAAAGCTCCAACTTATGAGTTGTACATGAGTCATATGATGTCGAAAGGGGTAAGAGGATGAAGATTGTGGTGTTGGTGAAAAGGTTGAGTTTTATTCAAAAATCTTAGAAATGGTCACTCAAATATATATGTTTGATCAACTTTGGTTGAGAAGAATCTCAATACATTTAACTTAAAATTCAAACAATGGTAGGCAAGATGACCATCCGTGAAATTTTTTAGAAACAATATGAACAAATCTAAAGTGTTTTTGAAAATTATCTTCGACATTGCCATTTTTTTAAAAGTTAGAGACCATTTCTGAATTTTTATGTTATTACTACTAACATATACTAATAAAAAATTATCTATAGTTATGATAATTGGGATAATTTTAAAAACACCACATAGAAATAGAATAAAATAAAATAGTGACATTATATTACAAAATTGAATTTGGCCCTCCTCCACAAAAAATTACAAAGGTGCATTGGAATACAAAAGAGACAACAAAACATAGATATACAGAAAGTAAACATACAACAAAACGTACATGAAACTTATGAAATCATTCCTCGTCTGGGATCAACACAACTGATCCCGATGTTTTTCGACTCTCAAGATCAATGTGAGCTTGGGTTGCTTGAGACAGAGGATACTTGTGATTAAGACGAATCCTCAACACTCCTTTTGCAATATTAGAAAACAAGTCTTGAGCAGCCACAAGCAGCTCCTTTCGATTTTCAACCGTGTATTCTGTGATCGATGAAAACGTATAATAGAGTGATTTGGGTGCAATCTGATCAACACGCACAGGCTCTGGTACACCCGAGGCAGTCCCGAAAAGCACCATGTATCCACGGTTCTTTAAACACGCTAATGATCCCTTCATTTCAAAAAGACAAAATTAATTAGTTGAAACCCAGCTACAAATTAATTAGAAACCATTAATTAATATCATTTATATCTTACATTGAAGGTGTCTTTTCCGACTGAATCGTAGACTACTTCCAGCCCTTTGCCTGATGTAATCTCCATCACACGATCCACAAAGTTCTCCTCTTTGTAAAGAATCACATGGTGACATCCGTCTTCTTTCGCCTGCGCAGCCTTCTCCTTGGTCGACACCGTTCCGATGACGGTGGCTCCAATCGCATTTGCCCATTGACAAACCAAAGATCCGACTCCACCTGCCGCCGCATGTACCAGGATTGTATGTCCAGGTTCAACCTAAATATATATATATATGGGAATCGTTGTTTCATTAAAACTGAAACAAACTTTTTATCATCTACAGATAATATACATAAATCAAGAATTGAATGGGTCACCTACTTTAAAGCCTTTATGGATCAAGACATGTGCAGTGAGACCCTTAAAAATGGCGGCGGCTGCTTCAACGGGATCAACGGAAGAAGGAACAGGCACCGCTAGATCTGCGGGAAGTATTCTCTCTTGGGCGTAAGAACCCACCTCCGGGCTAGCGTAAGCCACGACGTCTCCAACTTTGCAGCTGGTTACTCCGGGACCCACCGCTGTTACAACTCCGGCTCCTTCCATACCTGGGATATATGGCAAGGGTGGAGCTAGATTCTGCTCACCTCGACGCATATACACATCCAAGAAATTTAGACCAACTGCCTTTTGCTTCAATTTGATTTCTCCTTCTTTTGGATCTGGGACTTGAACATCTTCCCATGTCAAGACCTGTAACAGAAAAGAAATTCAATACCATTAGTCTCCATTCAATGAAATCAAGAAAGAAAGAGACAATTAGGTGAACAAGGATGACCTCAGGGCCGCCGTGCTCATGAATTCTAATTGCTTTAACCATGGTGGCTGGGTTGTGTTGCTGTTGTTCGTCTCAGGAGATTGGATTTGATGTGATGCTGTGTTCTTGTCTCTGGGTATTTATTATAGGCAACCTGGTCACTATTTTCTTAGAAGATGTAACACAATCTGGTTACCTCTAGAGTTCTCGTATAGTCGGTGAATGGTGAATTGGTTATGTGGGGTTCATCATTTCTTCTAGAGTTCTATTTCGGTAAAAGAGAAAACGCACACGCAATCTTTCCTTAAGATATCGTGTTTTATTTTGAACTGAATAAATTAAGTAACCATCAAAATTCAAATGTGCTTTTTCGGTCCCCTGTGGTTTCTGACTGAGGAATTTGTGGTTACTACTATATCACTTCTTACTTCACACATTCAACGTAACCATAGTTCACATGGCTTTTTACTCCAATTATTGGACGCGCCTACAAACTTAGAAAACAACGTGTATTTTTATGTTTTTGTATATTAAAGTGTTGTGCTATAAGTATATTCTTTAATTAATTTTACATTCTTAAGATCAATCTAATCAATCTTTTACATTTACATTTGATTTAACATCATATTTTTTCTTTTTCTCTTTTTTTTTTCTTTTTTTTTTGTTGTTTTTTCTTTTAATAATAATAATAATTATTATTATTATTATTATTATTAGTATAAATTTCGATAACCATATAAAATTCGGTCAACATTTTAAAATTCAGACGTTATAAATTCGGACGACATTATAAAATTTGAACGACTATATAAAATGAAACAAAAGTAAAGTTTGTTTTCAATCCGCATAACGCATCACGCAAATGTAATAACGAACCAATTAATAGATCCGTGATAAATAAAGACAAACTTTGTTTTTGTTCCGTTTCATATAGTCGTTCGAATTTTATTATGTCGTCCAAATTTATAATATCGTACGAATTTTAAAATTTCATCCGAATTTATAATGTCATCCAATTTTAAAAACCGATTTATAAAATATAAAATAAAAATAATTAAAAACCGATATTATATAGTCGTTCGAATTTATAATGCCATCTGATTTATAAAATGTTGTTCAAAATTTATAATAATAATAATAATATATAAAAAATAATTAAAAACCGATTTTATATAGTCGTTCGAATTTTATAACGTCGTCCGAATTATAAAAATTTGTTCAAAATTTATAATACTAATAATAATAATAACAACAACAACAACAACAACAACAACAATAATAATAATAATAATAATAATAATAATAATAATTAAAAACAACAAAAAAACAAAATAGAAAAAAAAACAACAAAAGACAAAAAATCAAATAAAGGGGAGTGGAATTGGAAAAGGGAGAGGATATTTATAGAAAACCCCATATTAAAATTGGAAATTATCATGAGAAATTAAATATCCTTCTATCGTTTGTTCATATAAATCTTTCAATCCAATTAAATAATAACATGTGTAATATTTAATATTCATTTAATAATAGTTTAATATACTAATATGACAAATATACTTATTTAATTGGTAGGAAGATTTGTAGGAATAAAAGTTAAAGGATATTTAATTTCTCAATTATCATACAATCATTGACACCTATTCGAATGAGATAATGTCACATCGTCACCATGATGACATTGTGAATACGACACCGACCAGGATAATTGACTCCGATAAGGTTACCGCACCTGAGGATATTGTTGCACATTATTTGTTTGATTAGCTTACCTAGCATGTTAAAGTGTTTCTCTTTGTTGTTTTAATTCAAGTTAAGTGTAGTTTAGTGAATATTAAATTACATGAACTTGTTTACCTAGTGATTTAGTGACCATTAAATTGTTAGAGCTAGGATTGACCACATCTTAGTTAAGTGATAAAAGTAACAATTTAACTGTGTCAGAGAACATAATTGTGACCATAAGTGTTTTTAACAAATCTTACATAGCCCAATTATAATTAATAACTAATTTTGTGTTTGCTTGTGTAGGACCTTACAAAGTAGTATATGAATTGATGAAAATATTAGTAAATTTGACCAAATTTCTAATTACATATAAATTGGTAACCAACTTTATTAATCTGTAAATAAGAACTAACCATAGGAAAATGTAGGTAGCTGCGGTGTGTAGGTAGCTGAGAAGTTGTGACTGATACCTTTTGACACCAGAAAATAGTTTAAGAAATGATTTGAGAACTCAGTGTCATTATCACTGCGGATTAGGTGTACTGGTAGTTTGATTTGAAGTTAAATCTCTTTGATGAAATTGATCAGAACCTGCAGTGTTTCTGATTTGAGTCTCAAGAAGAAGACCCAAGTGAAACGACTGAAGTCATCAACAATAACCAATATATATTTCTTGTGATGGAGACCGAATATAGTAGATGGACCTCAAAGATCAATATGTAAGAGTTCTAAGGGTTTAGAAATGGATGAGTCAATCACTATGGGATGGCTTCCTTTAAACTGTTTTCCACACTCATAGGCTGGGCAAAGAGTATTGTTGTTATACTTCAGAATAGGGAGACCTCAGACAAGTTCTCCGGTGACCAAGTTGTTGATTTATCGGAAGTTCAGATGAGCTAGTTTGCGATGCCATAGCCAAATGACTTTGGATACTGCTTTGGACAGAAAACACAACTGCGGTTTCCCAATTATCAGAGAGACGTCCAATGGATTCATAGTTCCTTCGGACTTAGATTTGATCAAACAGGTGCTTCTATCGCTTGTCATGATGTCGTAGAAATCATTATCAAATTCAACCCTATGGCCTGCCTTACATAGTTGGCCTACACTGATGAGATTGTGCTTGATACCTTCTATATCAGCAACCTTTTGAAATGAAAAGTTCCCTGTAGTAAGCACACCGTAACCTCAGATTATTCCATTCGCATTGTTGTCTAATGTGACGTTTCCACCATTGCATATAGGCCTAAAATCTCAAAGGTATTCTAACCTTCCAGTCATGTGCAAGGAGGAGGCACTATCTATTAACCACTCCTTTTCTTGATCCTCCTTGCACATTGCCTGAAAATTACATGGTTAGTTTGGGCACCAAAACGAGTTTGGAGCCCGAGGCGAAAGATGGATTTTTCGTAGATGCATGAACCGAGGTTGTCGGGACAGGTTTTAAGTCAACCTTGAGACCTGTACCTTGATGTTTTAAGGCCTTTGAGGATTACGAGATTTTGGAGGATTGCAAGGTCTGACTTGATTAGGTCTTTTACGATGATAAAATCCAAAGGTAAGATTTTTCTCATTCATCCAGACACTTTGCTTGTTCAGCGGTCTGGACGGAGTAAGGTAAGTCTTGTGACCAGTCAGAGATTGAGATTTGACAATGGTACCCTTGGGATTTGAAAAAGTGTCGTTTGGAAGAGTGTGTGTACGTGCAAATCTCCTAGGTTGTGTTTTTCTGAAAAGTCGAGGTGACTTGAAATGTGTTGGAGTTGGTAAAATACATTTCCATTTTGGGTTGTTTAAGGAATAGATCTGAAAACCATTACTTTGAAAAGACTTTACTCGCTTTTGAGTCTTGTCAAAGGGGTTTGCAAAGTTTATTGAAACTGTAAATTTCTTTTTGGTTGATTTCTTGACTGCAGAGTTTTTCAAAAAGTAATTTGAGAAAACGAGTTTTTCTGGACTCTTATGTTTTGAAAATCTGGCTTGCTTTTTGTTTTTTGAATGTATTTCCCGCCTTTTATTACGAGAACTAAGTTCTTCCTTTAGATCCAGTTTTGCCTGAGTGTTTGGAGAACTGCAGTCATTGATGTTCAACTGCGGTTTCTTGGAAACCTTTGATTGTTTTTGGAATCGTGGACTTGAGTCATCTGAACCAGAAGGTTCAGGACTCTGAGAACATTGACCGTATTCAAAATTCTCTATAGTCAACTCATGAAGGATTGGCTGAATGGTCATAGTACACTTGAGTTCAATCTGAGGTAAGGAAGATTGTACTACCGCAGAGTAAGTCATAAATGGTTCTTCAGTGGGACACTTTATGTATGGTAATATTTGGTCAAGACTGCAGTTAGAAGGACTGTGGTCAGAGGACAAGGTTGTTTCAGGTCCTTCCACAAGGATTTCCTCATTGACAACTAATGAAGCCTAAGAGTTGGGATAAATGGTACCAATGATTGGAATTTGATCATATATGTGATCCGAGGTTTTGGGAAGAATTTCCTTGATGACACAATTATTACTCAGATTGTGAAGTCTACTGAAGTGGGCTCTAATGTCTTCGGGAGAAGTCTTGTCATTTACAGGAAAGTGAAATTCTCGGTCAGGAGGGACATAAATACAGTCCTTGTTAAACCGGGGTGATGAGTCCTTTGTGGTGGAGTACCCATTGGACCATCCCCAATTATACGTATTGTCAATGGTTCCATTATTTACAAGGTTTTCAATGGCCTCGCTTTCATTAAACAAATTTTCAATTAACAAGTTTAAACGTACAATTTCTTTTTGTGCTAAATCCCTTTGATTTAATGTTATGCCTAACTAGGTTTCACATAACATTTTTGCATCCTTTTCTAATCCTAAGTCCTTTTCTAGCATGGCCACTTTGAGTCTTTTGTCTTCTAAACGTCCTCTAACATGGAACATTTCTTGGGATGCTATGTTCTTCTCATCTAGGGCTTTGTTATAGTCTGAAAGGACGACATCACATGTGTCATTAAGGTTATCAAGGAATGGTTGACAATCATGCATGCTATAATTGAGAGTTTGTGTGACATCCCCTAATTTCTTGGCCAGAAAAGACCGATTTAATTTATGATTTTTAAAATAAAATCAGAGAAATCTTTTTAACAGATGTTGCAGAATTGATCCCCAAACAACATATGATAAAAGTTTATCAAAATCCTTCATTAAGAAGGTATATATTTTCCATATATATCAAAACCTCGGGATGTCATTTTCCGATACAGATCAAAAGCATAAACAAGACAGTATAAGCCTTTCAACAATTATTTAAAACTACTGACCTATAATCCAAAAATCTCTCGTCGTCCTCCGACTATGCTCAGGGTCCACTACCTGTAACATAAAAAGCTGAGTGGGTCAGGCTTGGGAGCCTGGTGAGCATATAGGGTTTTCAACCCACAATAATAGTAAACTTACTAAGTTCATCAATCAACAATAACCCTGATTGCCCGTTCCCGTTATCCTCACTTTACGTCCCTAAACACTTTTCACAAGGGACCTAGCCTAAAGAATATCATCGGGATGAACACTACTGCTAAGGGGTTTCCTCAGCCATACATGTCCTAAAGGAAACCATGAGGGGGATGGAGTACAACGAATGAACACTCTCAGTTCATTAACACCTACAGGTTGCGGACCTGCTAATGTTTCCCACTGGACTGTCTAGAAATTCCGTGGTCATCATCCAAACTCCGCTAGATGACTGGATCTTAAAACACATCGAGGCCTCTCCTCAATTTTATTTTATCACACATCACTATCTACCCATGTTCTACCCAACATATTTGTAGATAAAAATACTTATACAGTTTAAAACTTGTACAAAACATCAACTCAACAGTCACCTCAAATAAACAATTAATATATTTACACATAGCACGTATTATAAGGTAAATACTTCATATCTATGTGTAAAATGAAAGTGACTATACACTCACTTGATTTGGTGATAATCGGGCAACAATTTGTTTCCTAAAACGATCGTTTCTAATAAAACCGGGCTTTGCAAAAGTCGGGCTTCGAAACCGAAAAGATAAATTTTCTGGGCTTCTCGGGCACTTCGTGGCGTATTCCGAGGCTTACAATCGGTACCGGGGCTTTGGGGGATTCTAAAATGAAGAAAATATGAAGAGAGGGGCTAAAATATGGCAAAAATCCAAATGTAACCGAGAGCCTTCGCAGGTACCCTTCTATTTATAGGGTCCGAATTCCTGATCCAACGGCTGAGAAGCTTCTGATCCGACGGCTGAGAGGCTTCGCAGGGGGTGCCTCGCACGAGGTTAGCATGTGCGAAGGGGCTGCTGGCTTCTTGTGATTGGTCCAAAGCGTGTGTCCGATGCACAGGTGGTCAGCACGTGCAAGGGTCTCGGTGGCACTCGCTGATTGGACCACGGAGTCGTAACCCATATGCGAGGCTCGGAGCTAGGGTGCGAGGTTCGGTCCATATGCGAGCCTCAGATTGGACCTCCCTTCGGTCAAATCAGAATCCAACACGTGGCTTCGCATGACTCAGCAGCTTGGTGACTCAGCAGGACACGTGGCACTCTTTCAGTGAAGGTGACGTGGCAAAATGTGACTATGCGAATTTTCTCGATTTTCGCGCCAAAACTTCTAAAATCCATAACTTTCGCATACGAGCTCCGTTTTTGACGTTCTTTATATGCAAGCGTAGCTAAAGTTATGCTCTATAACTTCCGTTTAGACTTCGTCGGCTAATTTTGACTTTAAATTTTATATTATTATTTTTAACAGACCGGGACAGGAAATCCGTTAAAAATTCATAACTTCTTCATCCGACGTTCGTTTTCGTCAGACTTTTTACCGTTGTGCTCCTAATGACAAGACCTTTGATTCTCGTTTAGGTTGTGTCGGCTAAAAATCGCTCGATCTAAAATTTGAGTTTTTAGCTGTCTACTACTAAGCTGAAACTTCGAAAAATCATAACTTACTCATACGAAGTCAGATTTGGGCGTTCTTTTTATCGAACTTCTCGGTTTAACGAATACTACGACTTTAGTTTAGATCACTAAGGCTAAAAAGTAGTTTATCAAAAACTCACTTTTAACGACATTCAGCACCGTGTCGGTTTTGTCGCGAAACTTCGACAGGTGATAACTTCTTCGTTATAACTCGGATTTTGGTATTCTTTATATCCCCGAAATCCTTGTTTCGACCACTACAACTTTATGTAAAGATATAGGACTTATCTCACACTTTAATTTTGACACTTATTTTTATTCTTAATTAATTAAACCCTAATAATTAAGCATAAAAAAACATAATTCACATAAAATTCACATAATTCCTTTTCATTTCTTCTAAATGAGTTACAAAGGTTAACCTAGACTATCAACTCAATATAAATGCCTAGGCTATAAACACGAGTGTTACAGTTTGAATCATAAGTTTTACATGGTCAACAATGCTCAGAGTTCCGTCCTTAGCCATACAACAGTAGTTCTTTTCAAGCTTGGTCGATCCATCTTCGTCCGCAGTGGCCAGCATGCAAATCTTTCCCTTGCTTTTGATGTTGAAGTCTTCATCCTCATCGCTTGAAGACCATACTTGATGATCTCGTTTCACCTGGGCCATATATGCCCTTCCCTTTTCTTTTTCATTGATCTCCTGATCCATTCGAAGATAAAAGGCTTTGTCCTTAACAACATTTGCTTTGCAGTATTTAGCAAAATGATTCTCTTTATTTCACTTATGAAAAATGATGACATCTTCTTTAACTTCGGTTGAGGGACCAGAGTCAGTTGGTTTAGCAGGTTGCGGTATTTCCTTGACTTGATGAGGGTTTATAGATTGTGGAGACTGGTGAGGGTTTTTAGGATATCGAGAGTGATTATTCTGAGGATTAAAGTTGCGATTTAAGGGAGGTTTAGTAAACTGTTTATTTTTGCGAAAGGATGAGGGTGGTAGCCTGTTGAATTGTTGGCTAACAAGAGCAATAGCATTTTGGAACTCTTCTTCATCATCGTATTCTGAATTAGCTTCGTATGATTGTGGTGGGTTGTCATACAAGGGAGTGTAAAGTGTGGATTGGGTGTGAGGAGCTTGAACTATGAGGGTGAGTGGGCTTCCATAGTCTGCACAGTCTTTGAGTACAGTGGATTCTTGTGCTTGAAGTTCACCATACAACTTGTAAAGAGATAATGAGTGAATCTTTCTATCTCCTTGGACTATCATCTTAGCCGTAGTCCAGTATCTACCAAAACCATTGAGAAACTGAAGGTTATTCTCATGATTACTTTGGACACTACCAAAATTTGATAACTTCGTAACAATGAGGTTGAATCTCTTGAAAGAGTCCTCAAGGCTTTCACCCGCATGAGCTTTGAAATTGTTAAACTCATTGAGTGCGGTAGTGAGCTTCTTATCTTGTGCTTGTTCTATACCTTCATACAAGTTCTTGAGAACATCTCATATTTATTTGGCTGACTTGCAATTGATGATGATATCGAAGTTGTCAGGATCCACTAAAAAGGATATCTCATAAAAAGCAACAACATCATTTTCCATCTTTTCAAGATCATCTTTAGTGGGACGATTCATGGCTGGTTGACCTCCACCTAGTCTAGTTTGAGTGCCATCGACTTGAACTAGAGTGAGAATGGTAACATGAGGTCCTTCTTCTACAGATCTCCATACATCTCGTCCAATTCTTCTAAGATATCTCTCCATTCTTTGAGACCAGTGATGATACTCATTTGCCACTAATATTGGAGCTCTATTCGAACCTCCAACACTGTTGGAAACATTAAGTGATAAATGCTTGTGCCATATTTCCTTGTTTTGAAAAAGATTTTGCTTGATTTTTTTGGTTTTTTTAATTCTAAAGAGAAATGAGCTTCAGTGGTATAGTAGGCCTTTTAAACTCAGAGTTCTTGTTTAAAAAGCAACCACTTTGGCTCTGATACCAATTGTTGAGAGAAAAACTTTTGAGACACACTTGAACAAACGTTAGAATAAGTTGTATATGTGGAATAAGTTAATCTCAAAGGATCATAAAGCTCAACAATAATAATAAGTTAGAGTTAGAGTTAGATAATTAGATGCGGAAATATAAGGAAACATAAATGACAACAAGTATTATATCAAGTAACACTTAAACCGATACGTAACAAGGATTGCAATCAAACCAAGTTAGTAAGATTGATCAACTTAAAGTGATTAAGTCACGAATGACTTGCTCAGAGGAGAGATTATGATAACATATTCCAGTTTAGCAAGTAAGAAAGTAGTGAGAGATGTAAGATAGATGTAAAGAAAGAGAGAGGTGTTTTTAATTAGAACCTGAGATCTCTATATGTAGAGTCTCGAAGATTACAAGAAACAAACAAAAAACTAAATCTGTCTAAGTGTCCATGCAAGGCACACTGGATAAAACAACGTAAAGTGAAAAATAACATATAAAGCTAAGTTGATGTTTGATGAAGATACTGCGGATGCGATCATTGATTGTTGATGAGAAGTTGATTGCCGATCTAGTGATGGCTTCGGATTGTCTAAGTTTAAGAGGGTTACTTTCTTGCTTTAACACCAATATATGTGTTTGTATGTATGGTATGTGGTAGATTGGCGAACTCACTAAGCTTCGTTCTTACAATTTCAGTTTTGGTTTCAGGTACTTCCGGTAACGGAAGGAAGAGCTCGGGATGACTGCATGGCACACACCACAATTTTTTTTAGCCTGGGATGATTCACTCTGATATTTGATATATGATTTTGTTACATTGACAGATGTTATGATATTATTGAGTTACACGACTTATATTTTTATATGCTGTTTGATATTCAAGGGTTTTATTAATGATTCAAAACGAAATTTTTAGACCGTATTTTGGGGATGTTATACCATACTACCTTCTACACCTACACGTATTTGTCTCAATGATCATTACAACGCCCTAACAATACTAATAAGCAAAGACGAACACTCAATCCTCACTCCTTAGAGGAGAGGCCAAACATCTCACGACTGGCCGACTGATCCCACATGACTCATCCATGAAACTTCCACAAACCCTGCAGCACTCACGTATACTATCCATACATAACACTGGACCCTATAGACATTCGGATATCTAATCCTACCCTAAGCCCTTCATCAAACAATAACAGGAAATATGGTCAAACCAAACATTCCCAGGCTATAAGATCTTAGTTTTATATAACCATGATGAATACACTAAGCGACTACAGTAATGATGTCAATACCATAAAAGAAAGGTCCTAGGCTATCAGGCATCATATAACCAAGCAATTCTATCATGCAGTTCCTGAAGATCCCTAGCCTATCAGTAGCATGTTGTTCTAACATATTATGATATCAAACAATAGTATGGTATTTTCGGGTCTACTTACTGGATCCGTCTGATCATACACATCGCATCCTCCTTGAGTATTTTGAAAACCATTTGAAAAAATCATTTTGAAAATGTTTCCTAACTTTGTGACCGGATTCACACGAGTGTTCCTCCAATTCACTCAAACCAAGGCTCTGATACCAACTTGTAACATTCGTAAAATTCTTGAAAATTTTAAACTTTTTAAACAACCACAAAACCATCATTTATTACAATTTGTTTTCAAAATAAGTTTCACATCAGATAAATCCCAAAATCGTAAAATCAAAGCATGGGGAGGTGCATGATAACACCATTGCCTTGCCGCGATCGCCTGAGGTACCTAAAACACAATCCAAAACTGTAAGCCCAAAGCTTAGTGAGTTCCTCCAAAATACCAATACATAACAAATAGCATAATTATAATAACAACATACTTTGGGCCCAATCAACCATCCGTTTGGAATACCCTAGGCCCCTCAACCATCGGGTTGGAATTCCAATATACTACGGGTCCAATCATCCTCGCGATGGAATACCCTAGGCCCTCAACCATTGGGTTGGAATGACAATATATTATGGGTCCAATCATCCTTGGGATGGAATGCCCTAGTCCCTCAACCATCGGGTTGGAATGCCTCGACCTGTTGGCTTACGTACAAAGCAGTGAAGCCTCATCCACCAACAAATCATGTGCACATATAACAGATAATCATATAATGGTCTACATCCAATCACACAGATCTATTGATCACTAAGCATAACAACATCATATCTACCAGGTTACCGATCTAACAGATCATAACAATACAATAGCATGCATAACAAGATATCAATCCAATGGGTCGGCATTGGTGCCTTCGACCCGCAAGTATAGTGAGGACAACTCACCTCACTAGCAGTGCAGAACTGATAAGGTATGAATCCAAATCTCAGCTCCTGAATCAAAACCTACAACCATCATGACCAAATCCATCAAAATCCTAAAATACCCAAAATACCCTCAAAAGTCCAACTTTGTCAACCATGGTCAAAGGCAAAGTCAATGGTCAAGGTCAACAGTCCATGTTGACCCAAATCGTCGAGTGCACCTCTTGGACTCGTCAAGTTCTACATAACTCAGAAAGTCAGGGAAAGTTGGCTGGACAACTCGTAGAGTTTTCCCCAACTTAACACATATAGTTGATTCTTCGATTCCAGAGACTCTATGGCTCAGATCTAAACTCCAAATATGTCAAAAAGGATAAAATTTCTAACTTTATCCCTTGGGACTACTCCAAAAGCTCAAAAACCCTACCATAGGGCTTGAAAACTCAAAGGCTTAACCATTAAGCACAAATCCTTGAGATTTGGAACCCAACTTTTCTAGAAGAGGTTCTAGCCTCAAAAACATCTCAAAGGTGGGTGCTTTATAGAAATGCATGACCAATGCATGTCTTGAACCAAAATTGGGTCAAAAAGGGGAAATATGACCTAACTCCATGCATGGCATTAAAACTTGGCAAATGGCCATTTCTAACCCATTCTAAGGTCACCTTGACCTAGAGATTCATAAAGTTGCAAACTTCACTACTAGAAAAACAGCCTTTCACGACGCGCAATCAATGACACGCGCTGATAGAGGACGGGAATTTGTGCGTGCCCTAAAAATTGATGTCAGTTTTCCAATATATGAAGCATAGAGGGCACGCATTTTTGCGTGCCCTTAAATTAGTGTCTAATAAAAATAAAAAAAAAAAAGAACGGAGGGCACCTTAAATAAAATGTGCGTCGTCTAACCATGTCGTTTTATAAATTTTAATGAAACGCGCGTTGCATCTCTCATGGGGGGAAATGAAATCCAAAAAATTAAAAACCCCGCTTTGTTTCCACCGGCTGAAAACCCTAGCTCATCCATGTCGAAAACCCGCTTTCTTTCTTTTCTTCTCTCTTGATTCTCAAACATCCACCGCTTCACTTCTCCACATCGTGCTCAAAGTAGCCGCTCAAGTACCCGACAGTGGTCCATGTGTCACATACATCGGCGAAGGCGGTTTCGGCAATTTCGTCAAAATGGTCCACAACGGAATCGATTATGGCGACATGTAGCTGATTTCCGAAGCATACAACGTGTTGAATCCGTTGGGAAACTCTTGAACAAGGAACTACACAAAGTGTTCTCGGAATGGATTCTAGGGGATCTTCAAAGCTTCTTGATTGAAATCATCGTAGACATCTTCAAAATAAAGGACGACAAGGGAGACGAATATCTAGTCGACAAAGTGTTGGATAAAACAGGCATGGAAGAGACCGGAAAATGGACTGTCCAACAAGCGGAAAATCTATCAATCGTTGCCCCCACAATCGTGGTGTCTCTGGATTCGTGATTCCTGAGCGGATTAAAAGACGAACGTGTTGAAGCTGCTAAGATCTTTAAATACGGTGGGTTCAGTGATATTTTGGACACTCAAAATGTGGATAAACGATAAACCGGTTCTTTCACGCCGTCAACAAACATTCTATCGGGTTCGTAATTCCTTTCCAAATCTTGGGTTTTAATCTTTAAATCTCAATCTTCAATTCGGAATTACGAAATTGAAATTGTGCATATTCTTTTTATGCAGGGACATGACTACTTCGAAATTGACCTAGATATACATCGATTCAGCTACATCTCACGAAAAGCACTTGATGCATTCTAGGGACGATTGAAACTTTGGATTCTTGGCATTGGTTTAACGATTCAGGTAAATTGGGTTTCTGGTTTTTGAATATGGAATTGGATTTTGTGTTGTGATTCATAAGCTGAATATATGTATTTGATTGGATTCTCAATTTTTAGGCACAACATCCTGAAGAACTACCCGGGCAAGTTTTATGCTGTGTTAGGCTTAACAAGATCGTCTTTTCTGATCATGGTCAAATCCCAAGAATTTTAATACCAAATAGTGATTAATGCTACAGAAAAATGAGAATGGCTGTGGAGTATTTTGAATTGAGTAGGAAAGGTGCAGCCCTGATGGATATATTAGCAGAAATGCCAAAGTTCCCTGAACATGAGGCATATTTAGTTTAGGGTTTTAATTGATCTATTGGTTTAATAGTTGACCACATCTTTGATAATTGATGTTGAATTTGATTATCTATTTGAAGTCCTCATTGATTAAGAAAGTAGAAGACACTGAAGTTGATACGACAGATCTAAGCTGATATTGTAGAGCTAAGTCCTCATTAATACTCCACAACTTGGTATGGTGAAAATCCCCACCGTTGACCATAATTCTGTGAGTGTCTTGGAAAAGGACTATTATACCCTTTCTGCAGGTAGGAAGCTAATCATTTTGCAGATCTTATGTTATGGTGCCCTGGTTCTGCAGAACTAAGGGCAGAAATAAACAATCGTGAAGAATTTGAAGTGGGACCAGATCCAGATGCAGTTTTTGCATTCACTGAACCTGTAAAAGACACACCTATAAAAAAACGAGGTCTCCCTCCTAAAACCCCTTTACCCAAAGATCAAGAACCTGTAAAAGATATTCTTATTCCTAGTATTTAAAACCAGAACCTCTACTCATTCCGCTAGGATCATGCATAACCTAGTAACACAAAACCAAAAAAGGTTATCTTTTTTATGATTTTCCCAAAATACCCTTTAATTAATTAACTAATTAATGATGTTAAATTCGGAAGCTAACCTTGCAGAAAGGGTTATTACCACAGATGATGCTTAAGCATGCTGCTCGACTAGGTAAAACTTTTTTGAATCAATAGTGTTAAAAATCATATACCCAATTCTTTTTTTCATTTCTGATGTTAGATGTATGAGAAACAGAAGAGTTCACAGTTTTAGCAATTTGGGTATCTGAAATTCTTGAAGTTTGTTGCGATTTCAATCTAGATTCTTGTAATGAGGTCATCTGATTTATTCTTTCCTGTTTTTCTTCTCTTCTATCTGTTCTTGAAGTATTTAAATGCACTTCTTGTTTTTCATTTCTGATGTTAGATTGCATATGTGAAACATAAGAGTTCTCAATTTTAGCAATTTGGGTATCTGAAATTCTTGAAATTTGTTGTGATTTTACTCTAGATTCTTGTAATGAGGTCATCTGATTGATGGTTTCACTGGCACTGCATGTCCACTTGGAGCTAAAGGCATATTAAGTTCTTCATTCGGATCGGGCTCATTATCAGGTTGAGTATATGAAGGTACCCCTTCACCTTCAGTTTCTTGATCCATGTTTGCCTCCAAAGCATCAAGTTCTGAAACATTTCCATGAAGTGAAGTTAACATTTAAAAAAAGAAAAATAATAATAATGAATTTGTGCTTACCACCCATGAGATCATCTTCATTAATATCATCTGGCACACTAAACTTCTACCAAGAGATTCTTGTATCTCACTGCTTATATCCATCATGTCCATCATTTCATCTTGCAAATTCTAAACATAAAAACAAGATTAAATGGTCTGTAATTACAAAGTATCAAAAGAAAGAGATTCATAATATTTATACTAACATCAATGTCTTGTATCTTCACAGTTTTCATCAATCCTTTCAGCTCTTTGGTTGATCCCATTTGTAGCAAATGCTTGATAATTGTGACACATACTGTTTGCTGAGCATCTTTAATACCTTCTATAGAGAATGCAACTTGATCCAGGTTGAATGTTTGATTGTACAACATCTCACGTTGTCCTTCATACCTGCTCAAGTATAACTTACTTTCATTATCAACTCTACAGTAGATCCAGAAATTCGAGGAGGTTATCTTGCCTTCACTTCTCAGGTAGGTTTTTTAATTCATACCCATGTTCAAAATTCAAACATATGTGATCCTTTTTTATTAAACATTTAAAATGCTATAAAGTTTATATGTTATTGTGTTGAAGGACTCGCCTGGTGTACTTCATTTGAAAAAATTATCAGATGCTGGCCTCACACATAATTTGGAAGTCTGTAGGTAAGAAAAACTCTTCATTTCCTTCTTTCTTATTATTCAGATTTTACAGTGTATGATTTTATGATTTGGATTGCAATGAAAAAGATTAGATATGGAGATGCTCAAATCTCTGCCACCAGATTCACCTGAGCAACAGGAGTACATCACAGCCATCCAAAATGAGGATGGATACAACTGGGGGTAATTCTAATTCATGCTCTTTAATTCTTGATTCTAAAATTTGATTTGTTCTAAAAATTAAAAATTTACTCTTTTTTTTTTCAATAAAAATTTATAATCCTGTGTTGTGGGGAGTCCCTAAAGGAAGCTATTCAACTAACCCTAATGGTTCATGTCATATAATAGAGCCTCGCCTTATTGTTCATATTAACTTTTGTTTTCAATAAAAAATTAAATCAAACATGGTTCTGTAACTTTTGTTCATATTAACTTTCTTTTTAACTATGATTACAACATGGATGCACTATGTGGTCCTGATGGTGAACTTCCAGAGAAGTTAAGGAATTTAGAGTCACGCCTTATTGAGCACATTAGTAATGAGCCTCGTCTTATTCAGAAGCCTTATGCTACAATTATTTTACAAGAGAAATGGCCATTTATGTAATTTAATCAGTACCTAAATCTTGTATCAAAATGCAGATTGTACAATTGACAGCATCCGGAAAATTTGAGGAAGCTTTGGCATTGTTTAAGCTACTTGCACCAGAAGATTCAAACCTTCGAGCCTCAAAGTAGCAGTCAATTCATATCAGGTAATATTTATGGACCTGAGAAGTTTTTTGGATATGAGTGGTAAAGTTTACTTATCAAGAGCTTCATCTGGTATGTCAGATGACATGGACACTTCTTCACCTTCTCATACAGTGAAGAGGTTATATCAGATGCTGTTGGACATACCCATGAAAGCAATCGATCCAAAAGATCAAACAAAGTAACAATTTAACATTATTTAGAGTGAAGAGTATTAAAAATTTTGATATATTTTTTTTAATTTTCAGGGGAGAGTCAACATGCCCCTTGACTCAGGTGCTAGAGAGATGGCATCAATATTAGAGAGATGGGATCTCTGGGAATCTTCAAAAGGAAATGGTATGTTACTCTTTGATAATGTCAACATCATTCATCAATTATGTTGTGGGGTGAGTAGACTGCATATAATGATGTTTGAACTTTTATAAAGATTCCTGAATCATATTTGAAGTTTCTTTTGTTTACTCTTCATAAAGGGGGTTCTAGAAGCAATTCGTATAAGCTGTACAGGGTACCCTACCAACAAGGCTTTTGCTGATTTTGTTAAGCAATTTGGTCTTCTAGTTCCCGAAGTTTTAAGATCAAAGTAAGTAAAATTGATTAAATCCTAATGGATTTGTTTACTTATCACTTGTTAAGCAATTTGATCTATATATTTCTTGCAGTTCAATCGTTGCCATTGATCCAAGTCAACCTCGATCTAGATTAAGGTCACCGTGGGTTGTTAGTTTTATAGGAATGCATAACCCATGTTAGCAATGTATTATTTTTGTTTAACATTTGAATGATTATTTGTATGACATATTATAATTTGTGCAATTTATTTTGTTTTTTGTGTATGAGATTTTATTTTATATTATGAGACATTAAATGTGTCATGTAATTTGAAAATTAGTAAATTTACGTAAATCTATAAATAATTTTTTTTTTTAAAAAATAAAAGTTACGATACACAAAAATGTGTGTCATCTTCATTTATGACATGGCATTTCTTGACAGCGGCTTTAATGATACACATTGCGTGTCATAAATGCGCGTCGTAAATGCGCGTCGTCTCTAGACGACGCGCAAAAGCGTGTCGTCTCTCGTTATGACAGGGCCTTCCTTGACGCGCATTTGCGCGTCGTCTGAGCGTTTTACGACGCGCAATGAGCGTCATAAAAGGCTGTTTTTCTAGTAGTGCTTTATGAAGTTCATCCATTGCAACATCCAAGAATAAGGAGAAAAAGGGACAAAACTCAAGATCTAGCTTTATAGATAGATAACAATCGGGTCTTGAATACTTATAATGGTCCAAAAGAGTGTCAAACTGAAGATGAGGGCTTAGCTTGCTAGATCCTTGCCTCCTTCTCTCAAACTCCTCATTCTTTTGCTCCAAAATGACACATTAACTCACAATATGAGATGAAATGAAGATTAGGGTTCACAAGGCCGATATTAGGCTTCGGAGGCTGATAGTGCAAGGACTTAAGGAGGTTATATAGGGTGCAAACCCTAAAATTTAAGGTTTCCCATTTAGCCACGAACTCGTCGAGTTTTCCTTACCAACTCGTCGAGTTGGTCCAAAAAGATGCGCCCTCCAAAAGTCTTCAACACATTGAGTTGAGGCCATCAACTCGACGAGTTCCAAGGGAAATTTGCCTTTTTAAAGAATAAATCTCATTCCCGGAAGTCGGGATGTTACATTTATTCAAAAAAAATTTAGAAATGGTCACTCAGAAATATATATTTGATCAACTTTTGTTCAGAAGGCAAAAAAATCTATTTACAATACATTTAACAGAAAATTCAAACTATGGTAGGCAAAATAACCATCCATTAAATTTTTTAGAAACGATATGAACAAATCTGAAATGTTTTTGAAAATTACCTTCCACGTGCCATTTTTTGAAAAGTTAAGAGACCATTTCTGAAATTTTGTACTATTTTTATGTTATTACTACCAATATATAATAAAAAACTATCTATAGCTATGATAATCGGGATACGTTTAAAAAACAATACATAGGAATAGAATAAAATAAAACAGAGACGTTATATTACAAAACTGAATTTGGTGTTGGATATGTGGTCCTCCTCCACAAAAAAAATACAAAGGTCCATTGACCATCGGAATACAAAAGAAACAACAAAACGTAGATATATAGATAGTAAACATACAACAAAACGTACATGAAACTTTGTTAAGTGATTTTGATGTGGTTCAAGCCCTTGATTTAATGGGAACAAGTCTAGGTAATTGTCTAAGGCTTTAGGAGCCTTAAAAGTGCCCTTTGGTCCATTTCTATGGAGTTTACGGCCTAAGATACACTTGGGCCGTAAACTCTCATTTGTTGGTGTTCTTTGATGTGTTTAAGGCCTTAGATTAGATGGAAACTAGCCTTGATAAAAGCCTTAAAGCTTTAGAGGCCTTAAAACACCATTTTGAGGTTTGAAAATGGAGTTTACGGCCTATGATATTCTTGGGCCGTAAACTCCCAAACTTGGGTGGATTTATGGATGTTTTCTTGTCCCTAACACACATACATAATAGTCTAAGGCAGTGGTATAACACAAGGGTCGGTTTTGGCTTCGTTTCGGGAGTTTACCGCCCAAGAACACCTTGGGGAGTAAACTCCTAGATCTAATGATTTAGCCATCTAAATCATGTTATAAGCACATAATAAGCATTCTAACACTACTAGAAAGGGGTACTCACAATTTGGGATAAAAACCCGAAGATCCGTCAGAGAGAAAATGCCTTTTCTCTAGTTGGAAATGTGAATAATGAATAATTTGGTTCATAAATCTATTTATAGTCCTGAAATATTTTTGGCAGAAAATATTTTTATTTCTGAAATGATCTCTAATATAATAGAGTGTTGGAATAATAGTGTTGCACAAAACCCTAGTGCAACCACTCTCCTGATATCTCCTTAAGTGTAAATCCTGAAAACTGCCAAACTTATACCCGAAGTCTGGAATTTCCCTGAAACTGTTCTAAGCTCTATTGCCTTGATATGGGTAGTTCAGAATGGAAATTTTTTCGGATTGTCACACTTTTCACGTAAAGTTGCAAACTTTACGTGCATACATAGCTACAAAGGTTCTAAATGCCAAATCTAAGCTCTTAATGGGGTCTCATGCCCAAGGAGGGCCTCATTCACGACCAATACAACAACTTTATCATTCTAAAACTTAAGGAGGGTCCAGATCTGAAGTTACAACTTTAGATCTAGCCCATAGCCCACCTTATCAACCTCAAAATCCATAAACCCCCCCCCCCCCCAAAAAAAAAAAAAAAAAAAAAAAAAACTCAACAAAAGGAAAAAGGGAAGTGAGGATGGCAACTTGATACCTCCAAAGAATGCTAGCTGAGGTAAATTCTGCTTCCCACACCTTCCTTGCTTCAATTCCTTTGCACTACTAGCTTTTCTCTTCTAGCCAACCTTCTTTCCAAGCTTAAGACACACCAAAATGGAATACTACACGAATTAGGGTTTTAAGGAGCTCTCAAAGTCTGCAAAGAGGCCAAAGGAGGCTGAGGCTCCTTTAAATAAAGGTGCAAACCCCGGGATTTAGGGTTCCATCTGCCAGCTCCTACTCGCCGAGTCCCAATATGGACTTGTCGAGTAGGTCACTTAACACGCGATCCCACCCCGCTGCTACTCGACGAGTAGGGCAACCAACTCGTCGAGTAGAGCTTAACCCAATAAATCTTATTTAAACAATACCTGAGAATCGGGGCGTTACAAGTTGGCTGCCACAATAAATGGGTGGGCCGATACAAAGGAAATAATACAACCTATATAAATACATAATAAACATATGTTCGACTAACAAGATTGTGAGCTTTGTTTGTTGTTAGCTTGACTTTCTGGCAACCCAATGGCGAATGGCGACAAATAACAACAAAGTTGTCTCTCGTGAATTGTGGATGTGGTCTTCCGATGGATCTAAGA
>NW_027629686.1:20000-82901 GCF_051521515.1 Lactuca serriola
GCATCCCCACACCCCGCCAAGGCCCCCACTCGGAGGGGTATTATCTAAGCAACTCGGAACTAAGCAACCGTCACCCATGATCGCGCTGAAAGGCCATCTGGCGCGTTCACCCCTTGCCGTGCTCACTCACGGCTCCCCCCCTATATATACATATTGCACAAAGAGCTTGGTGACAGGAACAGACATGGATTTCCCTGATTATGCATAATTTTTAATATGCGCACGGCGTCGAGGAAAATCAAGGCAACGGGGCTAGTTTGTGCGCACGGCGTCGAGGAAAATCAAGGCAACGGGGCTAGTTCATGCGCACGGCGTCGAGGAAAATCAAGGCAACGGGGCTATTTCTCAGGCCATCGTTCGAGAAATCAAGGCAGCGTGTTGGGGGTGTTGGCCTCTTTCATGGGTCGTGGGGCTTGGCTTGGCTTGCCTTGTTGGTGCTCGATACAGCCTCATGACTCTGAGCTGCCCATCGCCCAAGTCGGGCACCCATGCGAATGAGACCCCATGGTACCCCCTATATATACATATTGCACAAAGAGCTTGGTGACAGGAACGGACATGGATTTCCCTGATGATGCATAATTTTTGGACACGCACGACGTCGGGGCGAGGGGACACGCGAGTGGGGCGTCTATGGGGGCGTTGATGGCCTCGTTTTCGTGAAGACCGGGCGCCTTGGCCATGGCCTCGAGCGTGCCAGCCTCGACAGCTCTGGGCGCTGAACACCCCCCAGGGCGCCGATGGGGAGCAGTCCCCTGGTACCCCCTATATATACATATTGCACAAAGAGCTTGGTGACAGGAACAGACATTGATTTGCCCAGGGATGCATAATTTTGCGAAATCGTCCATAACTCGCTCGAATTAATTCGGATTCACACGAAATTTTGTAGGGATGCTTTTTATTATAAATGAAAGGCGTTGAAATAAAAAAATGTCATGTTTGGGGCATAAATGTCCGTGACCTATCCCTGGCCATGTTCAAACTTTACTGGTATCAGAGCCTTGATAAATATGGCATTACATTATAATAAAACACTTTACAGAGTAAAGTTTGAACATATTCATAATAAAGAGATTGAAATCTCTCAACATAAAAAAATACTTTTTAATAATAAAAAAGACTTGGTGCATATAGATTTCAGAATTCTACAAGCACAAAATAAACATACTCATGAATATATACCAAACTTGGTTAATATACGTATGTATCTCCTGCATAAGCAAAAAGTACATCAAGAACATCTTGATAGAAATAAAAAATTAGTTTCAAAACTCAGAAAGTTTATTTTAACTTGTTAGCTTTTCTTAAAATGAATAATGAAATTTTCAACAACACTGAAGAAAATAATTCAGAAGAAAAACAAATCTTAACTTATGTTGAAGATGAAGACGGCTTTCATGCAAATCTTTTAATAAAACAAGACCTTCTCTCTCGAGTTAAGAAAATTGATTTAAAAATAAAGAAAGAAAACATTTTCAAAAATGTTCCTTCTAAACTTAGTATTCTAAATCCCCTTAAAAGGAAAAATGAAATCTTCTACTTTGTTAGTACTAAAGAAATGTCCGTAGACATAAAAGATACAATAGGAGCTGTCTTTCTACCCCTTTTAACTAAGGAACAAATACATAATAACTTAAAAAGTATTCCAGTTGAGATTAGATCAAAAATTAGAATGGTCCATATCGGAGCTGTAAAAATTTTGTTAAAATCCCAATTCCAAGCAGGAATAAATTCTCCCATAAAAATGGCCTTAATTGACAACAGAATTACTGACAGACAGGACTGCATCTTAGGTGCTGCAAAGGGAAACCTTGCTTACCAAAAGTTTATGTTTTCAGTCTATCCAAAGTTTGCTCTGGATTTAAAATCTGCAAATATAGATAAAACCTTATCTTTTATACATCACTTTGAAAGAAGTGACCTAATGAGTCCAGGTGATAAACCTTTCACCATAACATATCTCATAGGATATGCCCTGACCAACAGTCACCATAGCATAGACTATAAGAAAGACGAGTACATCGAACTTGATGATGTCTTTTCAGAAATAGGCCATGTCAAAGATAAACAATTCTGCGACATAAATCCTCAAGAAAACTCTTGGGTTTTAAATATAGCTAGAAATAAAAAAGCTCTAGGAGAAACTCTTAGACCAAGAATTTCTATGGATTCACTCCACATAGGAGAAAGCTCGGAGAGAAAAGATAATAACTTAATAAGAAACATGTCTTTAAAAATTGATAGTCTACGCCAGAATATCAAACAAATCACTGACATTATAAATGAATAATAAAATTGATTTTCCTCATTTCTATAAAAAAGGTAAAACAGTCAAAATTAAAACTCTTGACGATAATACTGAAAAGAAAGAATACGTTTTCTCTACTTCTGGTAAAGCTGGTGTTCAAACAATCGTAAATCATTGCAATAATCTCAACCAAATCATTGCAAGATGTCTTTTAAAAACTTCAAAAATAAGCCATTATCTTGGTATTTCAAAAGATATTTCTACAGATATTTCAAAAAATAAAATACCTTTTAACCAATTTAAAAACGATTTAGCCTTTATGGTTAAAAACAATCTTGATAAAAAAGATTTTGAAAAATTCTTCGAAGTTATTGAAAGACAAAATAAATTAACTATCAAGTTAACCCAGTCTATTGACAAACATTCTATTCTTTTAGAAAACTCTTTAAAAAATAACCAATTTGTTGAAGAAGTCGCCAAAAAGGCAAATATTGAGGGCACTCTTAAGGAAACCAACATTAAGATCACTAATATACATGATCAGTTAAAACAACTAATAGGATGACCTCGATACCCGAGCTCAATAGATCAATCACCTCGATACCCGAGCTCAATAGATCAATCAATCTCCTTAATGAAAAAATAGATGGGCTGATTATAAACTTGGACTTAACATTCAATAAATACGTAACCATTACCCAGTTGGAAGTAGCATCTGCAAAAATTATTGCAGACATTACTAAAGAGTTATCTGAAAAGATTGACTCTTGCCCATGTAATAAAGACATACTTGAGCACATCAAGAATATCTCCATCATAGAACAAAAAACCAAGCCTGGAAAATATTCAGGTCTTAAGAAATACTCACCTCCCAATCCTAGTGTTGGAAACCCTGACTTAGGAAGCTCAAAAGATTCCCAGAAAATTAACATTTTCAAGAAAGAATAAAAATGAAAGAAACAATCTCTGAACGTCTCGAGAAATATTTCTTTAACCTTCAATATGAAGATTATGATAAAACTGACCAAAAGCTTATTCAGCTTTTATCTTTAGAAACTGAAGAATGTGAAGAATTGTATCAAAAAGAACCCAAACTTTTTGATCAATATTTTAGAATGACTAAAATAAATGAACCCGACACTGAATCAGAACAAGAAGATAATTTTAAAACAAATACAAAGACTGTTAAGTTCGAATATTCAGATATGGAAGATGATGAAGCAGAATCTTCTTATACAGCCACAAGAAGAGGCAATAAAAAGAAATACGAGTTCAAAATGCCTGTCCACAATGGAATTCCAAATAGTGGCCAAGGACCCAATACGATCAATGTACTCAATATTGATTGTATCCAAGATTTAAAACTCAGAGAAAGAGTTGTAGAAAAATGGGTTACTGAGATTTCACTAATCTTACAAACAAATCCAGATGAATTTGAAAAAGCAAAAAATGTTCTACTACTTTTAGAACACAAAACTGATGGAATCGTACAGAAATTCCTAAGAAACAATAATTGGAATGAAGAACTGCATGGCTCAGATCTTTTTGATAATCTCATAAATGTCATATACACTACTTTCTTAGGTCTTGATTATATTTCTAATAAAGACTTCACCATTAATAAGAAGGTTGACATAGCAAGAGTTTCAATGACTAAACTCCAATTACATGATATTAGTCTTCTCGACAAATACACATGTATGTATGAATCATATTTGTATGATATTCCACAGAGAAGCGAATATGCGCAATGGATATCTGCTTATCTCATGAAAATTCCAATTATTGGAGAAACCTGTACAGACAGATGGAAAAAAGAAGCTACTGGAGAAATCCAGCAAACCAGTCTTTCTTACGCAACAAAAATTGCAAAAGAAGAAATTGATAGAATCTGTCAAGACAGATATAAACAACAAAAGCTTAAAACAATAAGCAAAGATTGTTGTAGCATTCTCTCTGATTTCAAAAACTTTGATATTGGAAAGAAAAATTATACTAAGAAAAAGCATAAAAACAAAAAGAAATACAAATCTTTTTGGAAAAAGAAAAGAAAAAAATTTTCACCAGGAAAATACTTCAAGAAACCATCAAAAGAAACACCTAAGAAAACTACTTCTTGTCCGCAAGGAAAGAAAAAGTGTAGGTGTTGGATCTGCAATGAAGAAGGACACTACGCAAACGAATGTCCAAATAGAAAAAAATACCCTGACAAAGTCAAGGTTTTACAAACCGCTAACAATGGAGGCTATGAAGCTCTTGAAGAAGAGTATGATGGTACGCAACATGTTTTTATATATCATGTTGAAACAGAATCTTCATCAGACACTGAAGAATACGAATCAACAACGGATGACTCAGACTAGTCCCATACATACCTCGCTTTTCAGGGAGGAGGAGATTAACCATTTTTGCGTAAACCTCCAGAAGATTGATGATTCCCTTATCATGAATCTTACTAATCCAAACTCTATTTATGTTTCTGCCTTCCTTAACTTTAAAGGATATAAAAAATTTAGAGTACATTGTTTTGTAGACACAGGTGCATCTTTATGTCTTGCAAGCAAATTCGTCATTCCGGATGAACTCTGGGAAAACGCTCCCAAAGAAATTAGTGCCACTATTGCAAATGGTGAAACCATAAAAATTAATAAAGTTTGTAGAAATATTAATCTCGAACTTTCAGGAGAACATTTCAATGTTCCCACTATTTACCAACAAAATTCAGGAATTGATATCATAATTGGTAACAACTTCTGTCAAGTCTATGGACCATTCATACAATGGATAGATAGAATTGCCTTTCATCTTAATAATGATATGGTAATTATAAAAAAGGTTACAGAGGCCTATAGCAAAGGAAAACCAGGTTTTCTTGAAACTCAAGAAAAAGGTTCTAAAGAAAAACAAATTCCAGGTACTAATATAACTCATGAAGAGATTAATAAAGAAAGGATTATTTCTATTCAAACTACCAGGTTCAAACAGATTGAAGATCTTCTTGAAAAAGTTTGTTCTGAAAATCCTATTGATCCAAATAAAACCAAAGGATGGATGAAAGCTTCAATCAAGCTTATTGATCCCAAAACGGTTATTAGAGAAAAACCTATGGTTTACTCTCTACAAGATAGAGAAGAATTTTCCAAACAAATCAAAGAATTACTTGATATGAGACTAATTATAGAATCAAAATCCCCTCATATGTCTCCTGCCTTTCTTGTCAATAAAGAAGCAGAGAAAAGAAGAGGAAAGAAGCGAATGGTTGTTAACTACAAAGCAATTAATGATGCAACTATTGGAGACTCACATAATCTCCCCAATATGCACGAACTCTTGACTCTTCTACGAGGAAAAAACATTTATTCAAGTTTCGACTGCAAGTCAGGTTTCTGGCAAGTTCTACTTGATGAAGAATCGCAGCTTCTCACTGCCTTCACATGTCCTGATGGACTCTTTCAATGGAAAGTACTACCCTTTGGGCTTAAACAAGCTCCTAGTATTTTTCAAAGACACATGCAGAATGCTCTTCGAGGCCTTGAAGGTTTCTGCACTGTATACGTTGATGACATCATGATCTTCAGCAAAAATGAACAAGAACACTATGTTCATGTCACACAGGTTCTCAGAACTATTTTAAAACATGGTATAATACTTTCAAAAAAGAAAGCTCATCTTTTCAAAACAAAAATCAATTTTTTAGGTTTAGAAATAAATGAAGGTACCCATTGTCCTCAAAAGCATATTCTTGAACATTTACATGACTTTCCAAATGTTTTAGAAGACAAAAAGCAACTACAAAGATTTCTTGGTGTTTTAACTTATGCTGAAACATATATTGAAAAACTTGCAGCCATGAGAAAACCTTTACAGGCAAAATTAAAAAAAGATGTCATTTGGAATTGGTCAAATGCTGATACAGACTACATCAAAAAGATAAAGAAAGTTTTAATCAATTTTCCAAAACTTTATCTTCCAAACATTGAAGACAGTTTAATTATTGAAACTGATGCTTCTGATGAATTTTGGGGAGGTGTTTTAAAAGCTAAAAACCCCAAAAACGAAGAACAAATTTGCAGGTACACCTCTGGCAGTTTCAAAGCAGCTGAGAAAAACTACCATAGCAATGAAAAAGAATTACTCGCTGTAAAAAGAGTTATTACAAAATTCTCTGTATATTTAACACCAGTAAATTTCCTGGTTCGTACAGATAATAAAAATTTTACTTATTTCCTCCGAACTAAGATTGCAGGAGATAACAAATTAGGCCGGCTAATACGTTGGCAAGAGTGGTTTTCACGATATACTTTCACTGTTGAACATCTCGCAGGAAACAAAAACGTACTGGCAGACTGCCTCACCCGTGACTTCAGGTATACCTTACATCATCCATGATCTCACTCGCTCCTCTCGAGCCCTATAAAAGGATATGATCCTCATGACATATTTCCTCACAAAAACTTCACCTACAAAAAAGAGAGGGGGAGATTAGAGAAAAAAGTAAACAAAATTTGAGTTTACAAAAATGGAAGACCTCAACACTTTGAGGATGAAGAAACAAATGCTCCTCATAGAGCTATCTGCAATTGAGCAGAAAATCAACTTGTATGAACAAGTAACAACGGTCACCAATGTACCGGAAAGCGAAAGCTCAAAAACAAAGGCTATTCCAGTGCAAACGGCACCTGGTAAAGAATCAACAAATCCGTTGAAAGCTGATGCTTTGCTAAAAAGCATAATAAAGGAGACAGCTACTCCTCTTCCTGATGGAAAAACTAGCTTGTTGGTTGATACCAATCCTTGTACTGAAGGAATCAGTAAAATGACAACCTTGTCACCCATTAACAAATCTGTGCAGGAGTTTACACCAGATTACAAAAAAGCTCTTAACAAAGAAGCTGAAAGATTTTATGTAATCTACAAAGGACCTCATGCCGGTGTTCATACTGACTGGGGAATTACAGAAACATTCTGTAAAGTTGATAAAGTTACTTGCAAAAAATTCAGAAATGAAGCATCTGCAAGATTAAGCCTTGCCACTTATCAAGACGATACAAGCAAGACTAACCAACCACTTCTTCGACCAAAAATTCATAAAGTCAAAGAAGCTCACAGAGACCAAAGGTTTGACGTTCCAAATGACGTTCAACAAATGGTTAACTATCCTGAAATCTCTTTCGAAGACTTCAGAACAATCTGGAAGAAAGCAAGAGCTGCATGCCCAGAAGACCTTGTTCATGAAAAGTTTTTCACTACGGACAAGAAAACAAAAAGTCTGTTCAACTTCCTCGAAGGATCAGATGCAAAATTAGTCTACCAAGCCTTTCAAGCTGGACTAATCGACAATATCTACCCAAGTTGCAACCTTCAAGAACTCATTTTCTTCCCAAGCAACATGGTAGAATCCATTAAAAACTTTCGAAAGAAAGTACTTAAAGCAAAAGATAATCCGATCTACATCAGATGCATCTCTTCACTCCCAGAATGGATTCAAGAATCAACTCTTTCTCCATACCACTTTCTGGAAATTGGTCTTTCTAAAGCCAATAGAGATATTGAACAATCTCAACCAATGGAAGACAAAGATCTACCTTTTACAGAGATTCTTCATCCCAATCGCATCAATGGTTTAAGAAGAATATCAGAAAAAATCATCGAGATTATCTCTGGTTCAAAAAAGAAGATTAATTATACCAACTCGCATTGTATAATTACAAGCTGGAGTTACAACAACACCAGCCAAGAAGATCTTCGTCAAGCCTCCAAGTTTGGCGAAAAATTCATGAACAATAGCATGGAAGTATCCAATGCTACACGCCAACACTTCTGCCGACATGCAGAACAACTTTTTGAAGAACATCTTTGTCACTTTTGCGAAAGCAAAGATTCGGAGACAATGGAGGGACCCCCCTCTGAAGATGACAAATCATCATCATCTTAAAGAAAGATGCTTCACGTGTCAAATGGCCCCAGCCACTCAAAATAATAATGCGCTTCTTCATTATTAGAAGCTTTCTAGCTGTCCACAATAATGTAATCTTTTGTGGATAAAAACGTCATGCCTGACATATTAGGCAAGGATCAGACCCTCTCAATGTATCTATAAATTGAGAGTTATGTTTTGTTTGAAGGAATCGCAAGAACGAGTGCAAGAAAAAACACTCTCTATCTAGTAAATTTTCAGTTCAATGTCTAGTGAGTAATTCCTCCCTTAGAAGGGGAAAAATGTAAAATATTGTAAGAGTCTTCCCTTTTTGGGAACTCTGTTATCAATAAATCTTTGTTTTGTTATTTTTGAGTGTTCATACAATTTAGAGTGATGAAACTTGTAAGTGACAGAGTGTCAGGTCGACGATGATTAACAGTACCACAGGCACCATGCCAACAGGGAAAGCAACCACACAGACCAAAGAACGACACAGGCTGGCTTGAATAGTTTCTATCTATGTAAGTATAACACTCACTACATCACAATTATACATTTATTGATACAAGAGTCTTCTTTTCACAATTTTTATATTTATTCCCTTCTTTGTTAAAACATAAATTCCGTACACATCCACACACCCCAACTGGTATCCAAGCAGGAATAAATTCTCCCATAAAAATGGCCTTAATTGACAACAGAATTACTGACAGACAGGACTGCATCTTAGGTGCTGCAAAGGGAAACCTTGCTTACCAAAAGTTTATGTTTTCAGTCTATCCAAAGTTTGCTCTGGATTTAAAATCTGCAAATATAGATAAAACCTTATCTTTTATACATCACTTTGAAAGAAGTGACCTAATGAGTCCAGGTGATAAACCTTTCACCATAACATATCTCATAGGATATGCCCTGACCAACAGTCACCATAGCATAGACTATAAGAAAGACGAGTACATCGAACTTGATGATGTCTTTTCAGAAATAGGCCATGTCAAAGATAAACAATTCTGCGACATAAATCCTCAAGAAAACTCTTGGGTTTTAAATATAGCTAGAAATAAAAAAGCTCTAGGAGAAACTCTTAGACCAAGAATTTCTATGGATTCACTCCACATAGGAGAAAGCTCGGAGAGAAAAGATAATAACTTAATAAGAAACATGTCTTTAAAAATTGATAGTCTACGCCAGAATATCAAACAAATCACTGACATTATAAATGAATAATAAAATTGATTTTCCTCATTTCTATAAAAAAGGTAAAACAGTCAAAATTAAAACTCTTGACGATAATACTGAAAAGAAAGAATACGTTTTCTCTACTTCTGGTAAAGCTGGTGTTCAAACAATCGTAAATCATTGCAAGATGTCTTTTAAAAACTTCAAAAATAAGCCATTATCTTGGTATTTCAAAAGATATTTCTACAGATATTTCAAAAAATAAAATACCTTTTAACCAATTTAAAAACGATTTAGCCTTTATGGTTAAAAACAATCTTGATAAAAAAGATTTTGAAAAATTCTTCGAAGTTATTGAAAGACAAAATAAATTAACTATCAAGTTAACCCAGTCTATTGACAAACATTCTATTCTTTTAGAAAACTCTTTAAAAAATAACCAATTTGTTGAAGAAGTCGCCAAAAAGGCAAATATTGAGGGCACTCTTAAGGAAACCAACATTAAGATCACTAATATACATGATCAGTTAAAACAACTAATAGGATGACCTCGATACCCGAGCTCAATAGATCAATCACCTCGATACCCGAGCTCAATAGATCAATCAATCTCCTTAATGAAAAAATAGATGGGCTGATTATAAACTTGGACTTAACATTCAATAAATACGTAACCATTACCCAGTTGGAAGTAGCATCTGCAAAAATTATTGCAGACATTACTAAAGAGTTATCTGAAAAGATTGACTCTTGCCCATGTAATAAAGACATACTTGAGCATATTGTGGACAGCTAGAAAGCTTCTAATAATGAAGAAGCGCATTATTATTTTGAGTGGCTGGGGCCATTTGACACGTGAAGCATCTTTCTTTAAGATGATGATGATTTGTCATCTTCAGAGGGGGGTCCCTCCATTGCTCTGATACCAGTTGGGGTGTGTGGATGTGTACGGAATTTATGTTTTAACAAAGAAGGGAATAAATATAAAAATTGTGAAAAGAAGACTCTTGTATCAATAAATGTATAATTGTGATGTAGTGAGTGTTATACTTACATAGATAGAAACTATTCAAGCCAGCCTGTGTCGTTCTTTGGTCTGTGTGGTTGCTTTCCCTGTTGGCATGGTGCCTGTGGTACTGTTAATCATCGTCGACCTGACACTCTGTCACTTACAAGTTTCATCACTCTAAATTGTATGAACACTCAAAAATAACAAAACAAAGATTTATTGATAACAGAGTTCCCAAAAAGGGAAGACTCTTACAATATTTTACATTTTTCCCCTTCTAAGGGAGGAATTACTCACTAGACATTGAACTGAAAATTTACTAGATAGAGAGTGTTTTTTCTTGCACTCGTTCTTGCGATTCCTTCAAACAAAACATAACTCTCAATTTATAGATACATTGAGAGGGTCTGATCCTTGCCTAATATGTCAGGCATGACGTTTTTATCCACAAAAGATTACATTATTGTGGACAGCTAGAAAGCTTCTAATAATGAAGAAGCGCATTATTATTTTGAGTGGCTGGGGCCATTTGACACGTGAAGCATCTTTCTTTAAGATGATGATGATTTGTCATCTTCAGAGGGGGGTCCCTCCATTGTCTCCGAATCTTTGCTTTCGCAAAAGTGACAAAGATGTTCTTCAAAAAGTTGTTCTGCATGTCGGCAGAAGTGTTGGCGTGTAGCATTGGATACTTCCATGCTATTGTTCATGAATTTTTCGCCAAACTTGGAGGCTTGACGAAGATCTTCTTGGCTGGTGTTGTTGTAACTCCAGCTTGTAATTATACAATGCGAGTTGGTATAATTAATCTTCTTTTTTGAACCAGAGATAATCTCGATGATTTTTTCTGATATTCTTCTTAAACCATTGATGCGATTGGGATGAAGAATCTCTGTAAAAGGTAGATCTTTGTCTTCCATTGGTTGAGATTGTTCAATATCTCTATTGGCTTTAGAAAGACCAATTTCCAGAAAGTGGTATGGAGAAAGAGTTGATTCTTGAATCCATTCTGGGAGTGAAGAGATGCATCTGATGTAGATCGGATTATCTTTTGCTTTAAGTACTTTCTTTCGAAAGTTTTTAATGGATTCTACCATGTTGCTTGGGAAGAAAATGAGTTCTTGAAGGTTGCAACTTGGGTAGATATTGTCGATTAGTCCAGCTTGAAAGGCTTGGTAGACTAATTTTGCATCTGATCCTTCGAGGAAGTTGAACAGACTTTTTGTTTTCTTGTCCGTAGTGAAAAACTTTTCATGAACAAGGTCTTCTGGGCATGCAGCTCTTGCTTTCTTCCAGATTGTTCTGAAGTCTTCGAAAGAGATTTCAGGATAGTTAACCATTTGTTGAACGTCATTTGGAACGTCAAACCTTTGGTCTCTGTGAGCTTCTTTGACTTTATGAATTTTTGGTCGAAGAAGTGGTTGGTTAGTCTTGCTTGTATCGTCTTGATAAGTGGCAAGGCTTAATCTTGCAGATGCTTCATTTCTGAATTTTTTGCAAGTAACTTTATCAACTTTACAGAATGTTTCTGTAATTCCCCAGTCAGTATGAACACCGGCATGAGGTCCTTTGTAGATTACATAAAATCTTTCAGCTTCTTTGTTAAGAGCTTTTTTGTAATCTGGTGTAAACTCCTGCACAGATTTGTTAATGGGTGACAAGGTTGTCATTTTACTGATTCCTTCAGTACAAGGATTGGTATCAACCAACAAGCTAGTTTTTCCATCAGGAAGAGGAGTAGCTGTCTCCTTTATTATGCTTTTTAGCAAAGCATCAGCTTTCAACGGATTTGTTGATTCTTTACCAGGTGCCGTTTGCACTGGAATAGCCTTTGTTTTTGAGCTTTCGCTTTCCGGTACATTGGTGACCGTTGTTACTTGTTCATACAAGTTGATTTTCTGCTCAATTGCAGATAGCTCTATGAGGAGCATTTGTTTCTTCATCCTCAAAGTGTTGAGGTCTTCCATTTTTGTAAACTCAAATTTTTGTTTACTTTTTTCTCTAATCTCCCCCTCTCTTTTTTGTAGGTGAAGTTTTTGTGAGGAAATATGTCATGAGGATCATATCCTTTTATAGGGCTCGAGAGGAGCGAGTGAGATCATGGATGATGTAAGGTATACCTGAAGTCACGGGTGAGGCAGTCTGCCAGTACGTTTTTGTTTCCTGCGAGATGTTCAACAGTGAAAGTATATCGTGAAAACCACTCTTGCCAACGTATTAGCCGGCCTAATTTGTTATCTCCTGCAATCTTAGTTCGGAGGAAATAAGTAAAATTTTTATTATCTGTACGAACCAGGAAATTTACTGGTGTTAAATATACAGAGAATTTTGTAATAACTCTTTTTACAGCGAGTAATTCTTTTTCATTGCTATGGTAGTTTTTCTCAGCTGCTTTGAAACTGCCAGAGGTGTACCTGCAAATTTGTTCTTCGTTTTTGGGGTTTTTAGCTTTTAAAACACCTCCCCAAAATTCATCAGAAGCATCAGTTTCAATAATTAAACTGTCTTCAATGTTTGGAAGATAAAGTTTTGGAAAATTGATTAAAACTTTCTTTATCTTTTTGATGTAGTCTGTATCAGCATTTGACCAATTCCAAATGACATCTTTTTTTAATTTTGCCTGTAAAGGTTTTCTCATGGCTGCAAGTTTTTCAATATATGTTTCAGCATAAGTTAAAACACCAAGAAATCTTTGTAGTTGCTTTTTGTCTTCTAAAACATTTGGAAAGTCATGTAAATGTTCAAGAATATGCTTTTGAGGACAATGGGTACCTTCATTTATTTCTAAACCTAAAAAATTGATTTTTGTTTTGAAAAGATGAGCTTTCTTTTTTGAAAGTATTATACCATGTTTTAAAATAGTTCTGAGAACCTGTGTGACATGAACATAGTGTTCTTGTTCATTTTTGCTGAAGATCATGATGTCATCAACGTATACAGTGCAGAAACCTTCAAGGCCTCGAAGAGCATTCTGCATGTGTCTTTGAAAAATACTAGGAGCTTGTTTAAGCCCAAAGGGTAGTACTTTCCATTGAAAGAGTCCATCAGGACATGTGAAGGCAGTGAGAAGCTGCGATTCTTCATCAAGTAGAACTTGCCAGAAACCTGACTTGCAGTCGAAACTTGAATAAATGTTTTTTCCTCGTAGAAGAGTCAAGAGTTCGTGCATATTGGGGAGATTATGTGAGTCTCCAATAGTTGCATCATTAATTGCTTTGTAGTTAACAACCATTCGCTTCTTTCCTCTTCTTTTCTCTGCTTCTTTATTGACAAGAAAGGCAGGAGACATATGAGGGGATTTTGATTCTATAATTAGTCTCATATCAAGTAATTCTTTGATTTGTTTGGAAAATTCTTCTCTATCTTGTAGAGAGTAAACCATAGGTTTTTCTCTAATAACCGTTTTGGGATCAATAAGCTTGATTGAAGCTTTCATCCATCCTTTGGTTTTATTTGGATCAATAGGATTTTCAGAACAAACTTTTTCAAGAAGATCTTCAATCTGTTTGAACCTGGTAGTTTGAATAGAAATAATCCTTTCTTTATTAATCTCTTCATGAGTTATATTAGTACCTGGAATTTGTTTTTCTTTAGAACCTTTTTCTTGAGTTTCAAGAAAACCTGGTTTTCCTTTGCTATAGGCCTCTGTAACCTTTTTTATAATTACCATATCATTATTAAGATGAAAGGCAATTCTATCTATCCATTGTATGAATGGTCCATAGACTTGACAGAAGTTGTTACCAATTATGATATCAATTCCTGAATTTTGTTGGTAAATAGTGGGAACATTGAAATGTTCTCCTGAAAGTTCGAGATTAATATTTCTACAAACTTTATTAATTTTTATGGTTTCACCATTTGCAATAGTGGCACTAATTTCTTTGGGAGCGTTTTCCCAGAGTTCATCCGGAATGACGAATTTGCTTGCAAGACATAAAGATGCACCTGTGTCTACAAAACAATGTACTCTAAATTTTTTATATCCTTTAAAGTTAAGGAAGGCAGAAACATAAATAGAGTTTGGATTAGTAAGATTCATGATAAGGGAATCATCAATCTTCTGGAGGTTTACGCAAAAATGGTTAATCTCCTCCTCCCTGAAAAGCGAGGTATGTATGGGACTAGTCTGAGTCATCCGTTGTTGATTCGTATTCTTCAGTGTCTGATGAAGATTCTGTTTCAACATGATATATAAAAACATGTTGCGTACCATCATACTCTTCTTCAAGAGCTTCATAGCCTCCATTGTTAGCGGTTTGTAAAACCTTGACTTTGTCAGGGTATTTTTTTCTATTTGGACATTCGTTTGCGTAGTGTCCTTCTTCATTGCAGATCCAACACCTACACTTTTTCTTTCCTTGCGGACAAGAAGTAGTTTTCTTAGGTGTTTCTTTTGATGGTTTCTTGAAGTATTTTCCTGGTGAAAATTTTTTTCTTTTCTTTTTCCAAAAAGATTTGTATTTCTTTTTGTTTTTATGCTTTTTCTTAGTATAATTTTTCTTTCCAATATCAAAGTTTTTGAAATCAGAGAGAATGCTACAACAATCTTTGCTTATTGTTTTAAGCTTTTGTTGTTTATATCTGTCTTGACAGATTCTATCAATTTCTTCTTTTGCAATTTTTGTTGCGTAAGAAAGACTGGTTTGCTGGATTTCTCCAGTAGCTTCTTTTTTCCATCTGTCTGTACAGGTTTCTCCAATAATTGGAATTTTCATGAGATAAGCAGATATCCATTGCGCATATTCGCTTCTCTGTGGAATATCATACAAATATGATTCATACATACATGTGTATTTGTCGAGAAGACTAATATCATGTAATTGGAGTTTAGTCATTGAAACTCTTGCTATGTCAACCTTCTTATTAATGGTGAAGTCTTTATTAGAAATATAATCAAGACCTAAGAAAGTAGTGTATATGACATTTATGAGATTATCAAAAAGATCTGAGCCATGCAGTTCTTCATTCCAATTATTGTTTCTTAGGAATTTCTGTACGATTCCATCAGTTTTGTGTTCTAAAAGTAGTAGAACATTTTTTGCTTTTTCAAATTCATCTGGATTTGTTTGTAAGATTAGTGAAATCTCAGTAACCCATTTTTCTACAACTCTTTCTCTGAGTTTTAAATCTTGGATACAATCAATATTGAGTACATTGATCGTATTGGGTCCTTGGCCACTATTTGGAATTCCATTGTGGACAGGCATTTTGAACTCGTATTTCTTTTTATTGCCTCTTCTTGTGGCTGTATAAGAAGATTCTGCTTCATCATCTTCCATATCTGAATATTCGAACTTAACAGTCTTTGTATTTGTTTTAAAATTATCTTCTTGTTCTGATTCAGTGTCGGGTTCATTTATTTTAGTCATTCTAAAATATTGATCAAAAAGTTTGGGTTCTTTTTGATACAATTCTTCACATTCTTCAGTTTCTAAAGATAAAAGCTGAATAAGCTTTTGGTCAGTTTTATCATAATCTTCATATTGAAGGTTAAAGAAATATTTCTCGAGACGTTCAGAGATTGTTTCTTTCATTTTTATTCTTTCTTGAAAATGTTAATTTTCTGGGAATCTTTTGAGCTTCCTAAGTCAGGGTTTCCAACACTAGGATTGGGAGGTGAGTATTTCTTAAGACCTGAATATTTTCCAGGCTTGGTTTTTTGTTCTATGATGGAGATATTCTTGATGTGCTCAAGTATGTCTTTATTACATGGGCAAGAGTCAATCTTTTCAGATAACTCTTTAGTAATGTCTGCAATAATTTTTGCAGATGCTACTTCCAACTGGGTAATGGTTACGTATTTATTGAATGTTAAGTCCAAGTTTATAATCAGCCCATCTATTTTTTCATTAAGGAGATTGATTGATCTATTGAGCTCGGGTATCGAGGTGATTGATCTATTGAGCTCGGGTATCGAGGTCATCCTATTAGTTGTTTTAACTGATCATGTATATTAGTGATCTTAATGTTGGTTTCCTTAAGAGTGCCCTCAATATTTGCCTTTTTGGCGACTTCTTCAACAAATTGGTTATTTTTTAAAGAGTTTTCTAAAAGAATAGAATGTTTGTCAATAGACTGGGTTAACTTGATAGTTAATTTATTTTGTCTTTCAATAACTTCGAAGAATTTTTCAAAATCTTTTTTATCAAGATTGTTTTTAACCATAAAGGCTAAATCGTTTTTAAATTGGTTAAAAGGTATTTTATTTTTTGAAATATCTGTAGAAATATCTTTTGAAATACCAAGATAATGGCTTATTTTTGAAGTTTTTTAAAAGACATCTTCATGTGAAAAGGGAAACCTTGCTTACCAAAAGTTTATGTTTTCAGTCTATCCAAAGTTTGCTCTGGATTTAAAATCTGCAAATATAGATAAAACCTTATCTTTTATACATCACTTTGAAAGAAGTGACCTAATGAGTCCAGGTGATAAACCTTTCACCATAACATATCTCATAGGATATGCCCTGACCAACAGTCACCATAGCATAGACTATAAGAAAGACGAGTACATCGAACTTGATGATGTCTTTTCAGAAATAGGCCATGTCAAAGATAAACAATTCTGCGACATAAATCCTCAAGAAAACTCTTGGGTTTTAAATATAGCTAGAAATAAAAAAGCTCTAGGAGAAACTCTTAGACCAAGAATTTCTATGGATTCACTCCACATAGGAGAAAGCTCGGAGAGAAAAGATAATAACTTAATAAGAAACATGTCTTTAAAAATTGATAGTCTACGCCAGAATATCAAACAAATCACTGACATTATAAATGAATAATAAAATTGATTTTCCTCATTTCTATAAAAAAGGTAAAACAGTCAAAATTAAAACTCTTGACGATAATACTGAAAAGAAAGAATACGTTTTCTCTACTTCTGGTAAAGCTGGTGTTCAAACAATCGTAAATCATTGCAATAATCTCAACCAAATCATTGCAAGATGTCTTTTAAAAACTTCAAAAATAAGCCATTATCTTGGTATTTCAAAAGATATTTCTACAGATATTTCAAAAAATAAAATACCTTTTAACCAATTTAAAAACGATTTAGCCTTTATGGTTAAAAACAATCTTGATAAAAAAGATTTTGAAAAATTCTTCGAAGTTATTGAAAGACAAAATAAATTAACTATCAAGTTAACCCAGTCTATTGACAAACATTCTATTCTTTTAGAAAACTCTTTAAAAAATAACCAATTTGTTGAAGAAGTCGCCAAAAAGGCAAATATTGAGGGCACTCTTAAGGAAACCAACATTAAGATCACTAATATACATGATCAGTTAAAACAACTAATAGGATGACCTCGATACCCGAGCTCAATAGATCAATCACCTCGATACCCGAGCTCAATAGATCAATCAATCTCCTTAATGAAAAAATAGATGGGCTGATTATAAACTTGGACTTAACATTCAATAAATACGTAACCATTACCCAGTTGGAAGTAGCATCTGCAAAAATTATTGCAGACATTACTAAAGAGTTATCTGAAAAGATTGACTCTTGCCCATGTAATAAAGACATACTTGAGCACATCAAGAATATCTCCATCATAGAACAAAAAACCAAGCCTGGAAAATATTCAGGTCTTAAGAAATACTCACCTCCCAATCCTAGTGTTGGAAACCCTGACTTAGGAAGCTCAAAAGATTCCCAGAAAATTAACATTTTCAAGAAAGAATAAAAATGAAAGAAACAATCTCTGAACGTCTCGAGAAATATTTCTTTAACCTTCAATATGAAGATTATGATAAAACTGACCAAAAGCTTATTCAGCTTTTATCTTTAGAAACTGAAGAATGTGAAGAATTGTATCAAAAAGAACCCAAACTTTTTGATCAATATTTTAGAATGACTAAAATAAATGAACCCGACACTGAATCAGAACAAGAAGATAATTTTAAAACAAATACAAAGACTGTTAAGTTCGAATATTCAGATATGGAAGATGATGAAGCAGAATCTTCTTATACAGCCACAAGAAGAGGCAATAAAAAGAAATACGAGTTCAAAATGCCTGTCCACAATGGAATTCCAAATAGTGGCCAAGGACCCAATACGATCAATGTACTCAATATTGATTGTATCCAAGATTTAAAACTCAGAGAAAGAGTTGTAGAAAAATGGGTTACTGAGATTTCACTAATCTTACAAACAAATCCAGATGAATTTGAAAAAGCAAAAAATGTTCTACTACTTTTAGAACACAAAACTGATGGAATCGTACAGAAATTCCTAAGAAACAATAATTGGAATGAAGAACTGCATGGCTCAGATCTTTTTGATAATCTCATAAATGTCATATACACTACTTTCTTAGGTCTTGATTATATTTCTAATAAAGACTTCACCATTAATAAGAAGGTTGACATAGCAAGAGTTTCAATGACTAAACTCCAATTACATGATATTAGTCTTCTCGACAAATACACATGTATGTATGAATCATATTTGTATGATATTCCACAGAGAAGCGAATATGCGCAATGGATATCTGCTTATCTCATGAAAATTCCAATTATTGGAGAAACCTGTACAGACAGATGGAAAAAAGAAGCTACTGGAGAAATCCAGCAAACCAGTCTTTCTTACGCAACAAAAATTGCAAAAGAAGAAATTGATAGAATCTGTCAAGACAGATATAAACAACAAAAGCTTAAAACAATAAGCAAAGATTGTTGTAGCATTCTCTCTGATTTCAAAAACTTTGATATTGGAAAGAAAAATTATACTAAGAAAAAGCATAAAAACAAAAAGAAATACAAATCTTTTTGGAAAAAGAAAAGAAAAAAATTTTCACCAGGAAAATACTTCAAGAAACCATCAAAAGAAACACCTAAGAAAACTACTTCTTGTCCGCAAGGAAAGAAAAAGTGTAGGTGTTGGATCTGCAATGAAGAAGGACACTACGCAAACGAATGTCCAAATAGAAAAAAATACCCTGACAAAGTCAAGGTTTTACAAACCGCTAACAATGGAGGCTATGAAGCTCTTGAAGAAGAGTATGATGGTACGCAACATGTTTTTATATATCATGTTGAAACAGAATCTTCATCAGACACTGAAGAATACGAATCAACAACGGATGACTCAGACTAGTCCCATACATACCTCGCTTTTCAGGGAGGAGGAGATTAACCATTTTTGCGTAAACCTCCAGAAGATTGATGATTCCCTTATCATGAATCTTACTAATCCAAACTCTATTTATGTTTCTGCCTTCCTTAACTTTAAAGGATATAAAAAATTTAGAGTACATTGTTTTGTAGACACAGGTGCATCTTTATGTCTTGCAAGCAAATTCGTCATTCCGGATGAACTCTGGGAAAACGCTCCCAAAGAAATTAGTGCCACTATTGCAAATGGTGAAACCATAAAAATTAATAAAGTTTGTAGAAATATTAATCTCGAACTTTCAGGAGAACATTTCAATGTTCCCACTATTTACCAACAAAATTCAGGAATTGATATCATAATTGGTAACAACTTCTGTCAAGTCTATGGACCATTCATACAATGGATAGATAGAATTGCCTTTCATCTTAATAATGATATGGTAATTATAAAAAAGGTTACAGAGGCCTATAGCAAAGGAAAACCAGGTTTTCTTGAAACTCAAGAAAAAGGTTCTAAAGAAAAACAAATTCCAGGTACTAATATAACTCATGAAGAGATTAATAAAGAAAGGATTATTTCTATTCAAACTACCAGGTTCAAACAGATTGAAGATCTTCTTGAAAAAGTTTGTTCTGAAAATCCTATTGATCCAAATAAAACCAAAGGATGGATGAAAGCTTCAATCAAGCTTATTGATCCCAAAACGGTTATTAGAGAAAAACCTATGGTTTACTCTCTACAAGATAGAGAAGAATTTTCCAAACAAATCAAAGAATTACTTGATATGAGACTAATTATAGAATCAAAATCCCCTCATATGTCTCCTGCCTTTCTTGTCAATAAAGAAGCAGAGAAAAGAAGAGGAAAGAAGCGAATGGTTGTTAACTACAAAGCAATTAATGATGCAACTATTGGAGACTCACATAATCTCCCCAATATGCACGAACTCTTGACTCTTCTACGAGGAAAAAACATTTATTCAAGTTTCGACTGCAAGTCAGGTTTCTGGCAAGTTCTACTTGATGAAGAATCGCAGCTTCTCACTGCCTTCACATGTCCTGATGGACTCTTTCAATGGAAAGTACTACCCTTTGGGCTTAAACAAGCTCCTAGTATTTTTCAAAGACACATGCAGAATGCTCTTCGAGGCCTTGAAGGTTTCTGCACTGTATACGTTGATGACATCATGATCTTCAGCAAAAATGAACAAGAACACTATGTTCATGTCACACAGGTTCTCAGAACTATTTTAAAACATGGTATAATACTTTCAAAAAAGAAAGCTCATCTTTTCAAAACAAAAATCAATTTTTTAGGTTTAGAAATAAATGAAGGTACCCATTGTCCTCAAAAGCATATTCTTGAACATTTACATGACTTTCCAAATGTTTTAGAAGACAAAAAGCAACTACAAAGATTTCTTGGTGTTTTAACTTATGCTGAAACATATATTGAAAAACTTGCAGCCATGAGAAAACCTTTACAGGCAAAATTAAAAAAAGATGTCATTTGGAATTGGTCAAATGCTGATACAGACTACATCAAAAAGATAAAGAAAGTTTTAATCAATTTTCCAAAACTTTATCTTCCAAACATTGAAGACAGTTTAATTATTGAAACTGATGCTTCTGATGAATTTTGGGGAGGTGTTTTAAAAGCTAAAAACCCCAAAAACGAAGAACAAATTTGCAGGTACACCTCTGGCAGTTTCAAAGCAGCTGAGAAAAACTACCATAGCAATGAAAAAGAATTACTCGCTGTAAAAAGAGTTATTACAAAATTCTCTGTATATTTAACACCAGTAAATTTCCTGGTTCGTACAGATAATAAAAATTTTACTTATTTCCTCCGAACTAAGATTGCAGGAGATAACAAATTAGGCCGGCTAATACGTTGGCAAGAGTGGTTTTCACGATATACTTTCACTGTTGAACATCTCGCAGGAAACAAAAACGTACTGGCAGACTGCCTCACCCGTGACTTCAGGTATACCTTACATCATCCATGATCTCACTCGCTCCTCTCGAGCCCTATAAAAGGATATGATCCTCATGACATATTTCCTCACAAAAACTTCACCTACAAAAAAGAGAGGGGGAGATTAGAGAAAAAAGTAAACAAAATTTGAGTTTACAAAAATGGAAGACCTCAACACTTTGAGGATGAAGAAACAAATGCTCCTCATAGAGCTATCTGCAATTGAGCAGAAAATCAACTTGTATGAACAAGTAACAACGGTCACCAATGTACCGGAAAGCGAAAGCTCAAAAACAAAGGCTATTCCAGTGCAAACGGCACCTGGTAAAGAATCAACAAATCCGTTGAAAGCTGATGCTTTGCTAAAAAGCATAATAAAGGAGACAGCTACTCCTCTTCCTGATGGAAAAACTAGCTTGTTGGTTGATACCAATCCTTGTACTGAAGGAATCAGTAAAATGACAACCTTGTCACCCATTAACAAATCTGTGCAGGAGTTTACACCAGATTACAAAAAAGCTCTTAACAAAGAAGCTGAAAGATTTTATGTAATCTACAAAGGACCTCATGCCGGTGTTCATACTGACTGGGGAATTACAGAAACATTCTGTAAAGTTGATAAAGTTACTTGCAAAAAATTCAGAAATGAAGCATCTGCAAGATTAAGCCTTGCCACTTATCAAGACGATACAAGCAAGACTAACCAACCACTTCTTCGACCAAAAATTCATAAAGTCAAAGAAGCTCACAGAGACCAAAGGTTTGACGTTCCAAATGACGTTCAACAAATGGTTAACTATCCTGAAATCTCTTTCGAAGACTTCAGAACAATCTGGAAGAAAGCAAGAGCTGCATGCCCAGAAGACCTTGTTCATGAAAAGTTTTTCACTACGGACAAGAAAACAAAAAGTCTGTTCAACTTCCTCGAAGGATCAGATGCAAAATTAGTCTACCAAGCCTTTCAAGCTGGACTAATCGACAATATCTACCCAAGTTGCAACCTTCAAGAACTCATTTTCTTCCCAAGCAACATGGTAGAATCCATTAAAAACTTTCGAAAGAAAGTACTTAAAGCAAAAGATAATCCGATCTACATCAGATGCATCTCTTCACTCCCAGAATGGATTCAAGAATCAACTCTTTCTCCATACCACTTTCTGGAAATTGGTCTTTCTAAAGCCAATAGAGATATTGAACAATCTCAACCAATGGAAGACAAAGATCTACCTTTTACAGAGATTCTTCATCCCAATCGCATCAATGGTTTAAGAAGAATATCAGAAAAAATCATCGAGATTATCTCTGGTTCAAAAAAGAAGATTAATTATACCAACTCGCATTGTATAATTACAAGCTGGAGTTACAACAACACCAGCCAAGAAGATCTTCGTCAAGCCTCCAAGTTTGGCGAAAAATTCATGAACAATAGCATGGAAGTATCCAATGCTACACGCCAACACTTCTGCCGACATGCAGAACAACTTTTTGAAGAACATCTTTGTCACTTTTGCGAAAGCAAAGATTCGGAGACAATGGAGGGACCCCCCTCTGAAGATGACAAATCATCATCATCTTAAAGAAAGATGCTTCACGTGTCAAATGGCCCCAGCCACTCAAAATAATAATGCGCTTCTTCATTATTAGAAGCTTTCTAGCTGTCCACAATAATGTAATCTTTTGTGGATAAAAACGTCATGCCTGACATATTAGGCAAGGATCAGACCCTCTCAATGTATCTATAAATTGAGAGTTATGTTTTGTTTGAAGGAATGGCAAGAACGAGTGCAAGAAAAAACACTCTCTATCTAGTAAATTTTCAGTTCAATGTCTAGTGAGTAATTCCTCCCTTAGAAGGGGAAAAATGTAAAATATTGTAAGAGTCTTCCCTTTTTGGGAACTCTGTTATCAATAAATCTTTGTTTTGTTATTTTTGAGTGTTCATACAATTTAGAGTGATGAAACTTGTAAGTGACAGAGTGTCAGGTCGACGATGATTAACAGTACCACAGGCACCATGCCAACAGGGAAAGCAACCACACAGACCAAAGAACGACACAGGCTGGCTTGAATAGTTTCTATCTATGTAAGTATAACACTCACTACATCACAATTATACATTTATTGATACAAGAGTCTTCTTTTCACAATTTTTATATTTATTCCCTTCTTTGTTAAAACATAAATTCCGTACACATCCACACACCCCAACTGGTATCAGAGCCTTGATAAATATGGCATTACATTATAATAAAACACTTTACAGAGTAAAGTTTGAACATATTCATAATAAAGAGATTGAAATCTCTCAACATAAAAAAATACTTTTTAATAATAAAAAAGACTTGGTGCATATAGATTTCAGAATTCTACAAGCACAAAATAAACATACTCATGAATATATACCAAACTTGGTTAATATACGTATGTATCTCCTGCATAAGCAAAAAGTACATCAAGAACATCTTGATAGAAATAAAAAATTAGTTTCAAAACTCAGAAAGTTTATTTTAACTTGTTAGCTTTTCTTAAAATGAATAATGAAATTTTCAACAACACTGAAGAAAATAATTCAGAAGAAAAACAAATCTTAACTTATGTTGAAGATGAAGACGGCTTTCATGCAAATCTTTTAATAAAACAAGACCTTCTCTCTCGAGTTAAGAAAATTGATTTAAAAATAAAGAAAGAAAACATTTTCAAAAATGTTCCTTCTAAACTTAGTATTCTAAATCCCCTTAAAAGGAAAAATGAAATCTTCTACTTTGTTAGTACTAAAGAAATGTCCGTAGACATAAAAGATACAATAGGAGCTGTCTTTCTACCCCTTTTAACTAAGGAACAAATACATAATAACTTAAAAAGTATTCCAGTTGAGATTAGATCAAAAATTAGAATGGTCCATATCGGAGCTGTAAAAATTTTGTTAAAATCCCAATTCCAAGCAGGAATAAATTCTCCCTGAAAAGCGAGGTATGTATGGGACTAGTCTGAGTCATCCGTTGTTGATTCGTATTCTTCAGTGTCTGATGAAGATTCTGTTTCAACATGATATATAAAAACATGTTGCGTACCATCATACTCTTCTTCAAGAGCTTCATAGCCTCCATTGTTAGCGGTTTGTAAAACCTTGACTTTGTCAGGGTATTTTTTTCTATTTGGACATTCGTTTGCGTAGTGTCCTTCTTCATTGCAGATCCAACACCTACACTTTTTCTTTCCTTGCGGACAAGAAGTAGTTTTCTTAGGTGTTTCTTTTGATGGTTTCTTGAAGTATTTTCCTGGTGAAAATTTTTTTCTTTTCTTTTTCCAAAAAGATTTGTATTTCTGAATTATTTTCTTCAGTGTTGTTGAAAATTTCATTATTCATTTTAAGAAAAGCTAACAAGTTAAAATAAACTTTCTGAGTTTTGAAACTAATTTTTTATTTCTATCAAGATGTTCTTGATGTACTTTTTGCTTATGCAGGAGATACATACGTATATTAACCAAGTTTGGTATATATTCATGAGTATGTTTATTTTGTGCTTGTAGAATTCTGAAATCTATATGCACCAAGTCTTTTTTATTATTAAAAAGTATTTTTTTATGTTGAGAGATTTCAATCTCTTTATTATGAATATGTTCAAACTTTACTCTGTAAAGTGTTTTATTATAATGTAATGCCATATTTATCTATATGCACCAATATTTCTTTAACCTTCAATATGAAGATTTCATTTTTCCTTTTAAGGGGATTTAGAATACTAAGTTTAGAAGGAACATTTTTGAAAATATTGGTGTGTGGATGTGTACGGAATTGATAGAATCTGTCAAGACAGATATAAACAACAAAAGCTTAAAACAATAAGCAAAGATTGTTGTAGCATTCTCTCTGATTTCAAAAACTTTGATATTGGAAAGAAAAATTATACTAAGAAAAAGCATAAAAACAAAAAGAAATACAAATCTTTTTGGAAAAAGAAAAGAAAAAAATTTTCACCAGGAAAATACTTCAAGAAACCATCAAAAGAAACACCTAAGAAAACTACTTCTTGTCCGCAAGGAAAGAAAAAGTGTAGGTGTTGGATCTGCAATGAAGAAGGACACTACGCAAACGAATGTCCAAATAGAAAAAAATACCCTGACAAAGTCAAGGTTTTACAAACCGCTAACAATGGAGGCTATGAAGCTCTTGAAGAAGAGTATGATGGTACGCAACATGTTTTTATATATCATGTTGAAACAGAATCTTCATCAGACACTGAAGAATACGAATCAACAACGGATGACTCAGACTAGTCCCATACATACCTCGCTTTTCAGGGAGGAGGAGATTAACCATTTTTGCGTAAACCTCCAGAAGATTGATGATTCCCTTATCATGAATCTTACTAATCCAAACTCTATTTATGTTTCTGCCTTCCTTAACTTTAAAGGATATAAAAAATTTAGAGTACATTGTTTTGTAGACACAGGTGCATCTTTATGTCTTGCAAGCAAATTCGTCATTCCGGATGAACTCTGGGAAAACGCTCCCAAAGAAATTAGTGCCACTATTGCAAATGGTGAAACCATAAAAATTAATAAAGTTTGTAGAAATATTAATCTCGAACTTTCAGGAGAACATTTCAATGTTCCCACTATTTACCAACAAAATTCAGGAATTGATATCATAATTGGTAACAACTTCTGTCAAGTCTATGGACCATTCATACAATGGATAGATAGAATTGCCTTTCATCTTAATAATGATATGGTAATTATAAAAAAGGTTACAGAGGCCTATAGCAAAGGAAAACCAGGTTTTCTTGAAACTCAAGAAAAAGGTTCTAAAGAAAAACAAATTCCAGGTACTAATATAACTCATGAAGAGATTAATAAAGAAAGGATTATTTCTATTCAAACTACCAGGTTCAAACAGATTGAAGATCTTCTTGAAAAAGTTTGTTCTGAAAATCCTATTGATCCAAATAAAACCAAAGGATGGATGAAAGCTTCAATCAAGCTTATTGATCCCAAAACGGTTATTAGAGAAAAACCTATGGTTTACTCTCTACAAGATAGAGAAGAATTTTCCAAACAAATCAAAGAATTACTTGATATGAGACTAATTATAGAATCAAAATCCCCTCATATGTCTCCTGCCTTTCTTGTCAATAAAGAAGCAGAGAAAAGAAGAGGAAAGAAGCGAATGGTTGTTAACTACAAAGCAATTAATGATGCAACTATTGGAGACTCACATAATCTCCCCAATATGCACGAACTCTTGACTCTTCTACGAGGAAAAAACATTTATTCAAGTTTCGACTGCAAGTCAGGTTTCTGGCAAGTTCTACTTGATGAAGAATCGCAGCTTCTCACTGCCTTCACATGTCCTGATGGACTCTTTCAATGGAAAGTACTACCCTTTGGGCTTAAACAAGCTCCTAGTATTTTTCAAAGACACATGCAGAATGCTCTTCGAGGCCTTGAAGGTTTCTGCACTGTATACGTTGATGACATCATGATCTTCAGCAAAAATGAACAAGAACACTATGTTCATGTCACACAGGTTCTCAGAACTATTTTAAAACATGGTATAATACTTTCAAAAAAGAAAGCTCATCTTTTCAAAACAAAAATCAATTTTTTAGGTTTAGAAATAAATGAAGGTACCCATTGTCCTCAAAAGCATATTCTTGAACATTTACATGACTTTCCAAATGTTTTAGAAGACAAAAAGCAACTACAAAGATTTCTTGGTGTTTTAACTTATGCTGAAACATATATTGAAAAACTTGCAGCCATGAGAAAACCTTTACAGGCAAAATTAAAAAAAGATGTCATTTGGAATTGGTCAAATGCTGATACAGACTACATCAAAAAGATAAAGAAAGTTTTAATCAATTTTCCAAAACTTTATCTTCCAAACATTGAAGACAGTTTAATTATTGAAACTGATGCTTCTGATGAATTTTGGGGAGGTGTTTTAAAAGCTAAAAACCCCAAAAACGAAGAACAAATTTGCAGGTACACCTCTGGCAGTTTCAAAGCAGCTGAGAAAAACTACCATAGCAATGAAAAAGAATTACTCGCTGTAAAAAGAGTTATTACAAAATTCTCTGTATATTTAACACCAGTAAATTTCCTGGTTCGTACAGATAATAAAAATTTTACTTATTTCCTCCGAACTAAGATTGCAGGAGATAACAAATTAGGCCGGCTAATACGTTGGCAAGAGTGGTTTTCACGATATACTTTCACTGTTGAACATCTCGCAGGAAACAAAAACGTACTGGCAGACTGCCTCACCCGTGACTTCAGGTATACCTTACATCATCCATGATCTCACTCGCTCCTCTCGAGCCCTATAAAAGGATATGATCCTCATGACATATTTCCTCACAAAAACTTCACCTACAAAAAAGAGAGGGGGAGATTAGAGAAAAAAGTAAACAAAATTTGAGTTTACAAAAATGGAAGACCTCAACACTTTGAGGATGAAGAAACAAATGCTCCTCATAGAGCTATCTGCAATTGAGCAGAAAATCAACTTGTATGAACAAGTAACAACGGTCACCAATGTACCGGAAAGCGAAAGCTCAAAAACAAAGGCTATTCCAGTGCAAACGGCACCTGGTAAAGAATCAACAAATCCGTTGAAAGCTGATGCTTTGCTAAAAAGCATAATAAAGGAGACAGCTACTCCTCTTCCTGATGGAAAAACTAGCTTGTTGGTTGATACCAATCCTTGTACTGAAGGAATCAGTAAAATGACAACCTTGTCACCCATTAACAAATCTGTGCAGGAGTTTACACCAGATTACAAAAAAGCTCTTAACAAAGAAGCTGAAAGATTTTATGTAATCTACAAAGGACCTCATGCCGGTGTTCATACTGACTGGGGAATTACAGAAACATTCTGTAAAGTTGATAAAGTTACTTGCAAAAAATTCAGAAATGAAGCATCTGCAAGATTAAGCCTTGCCACTTATCAAGACGATACAAGCAAGACTAACCAACCACTTCTTCGACCAAAAATTCATAAAGTCAAAGAAGCTCACAGAGACCAAAGGTTTGACGTTCCAAATGACGTTCAACAAATGGTTAACTATCCTGAAATCTCTTTCGAAGACTTCAGAACAATCTGGAAGAAAGCAAGAGCTGCATGCCCAGAAGACCTTGTTCATGAAAAGTTTTTCACTACGGACAAGAAAACAAAAAGTCTGTTCAACTTCCTCGAAGGATCAGATGCAAAATTAGTCTACCAAGCCTTTCAAGCTGGACTAATCGACAATATCTACCCAAGTTGCAACCTTCAAGAACTCATTTTCTTCCCAAGCAACATGGTAGAATCCATTAAAAACTTTCGAAAGAAAGTACTTAAAGCAAAAGATAATCCGATCTACATCAGATGCATCTCTTCACTCCCAGAATGGATTCAAGAATCAACTCTTTCTCCATACCACTTTCTGGAAATTGGTCTTTCTAAAGCCAATAGAGATATTGAACAATCTCAACCAATGGAAGACAAAGATCTACCTTTTACAGAGATTCTTCATCCCAATCGCATCAATGGTTTAAGAAGAATATCAGAAAAAATCATCGAGATTATCTCTGGTTCAAAAAAGAAGATTAATTATACCAACTCGCATTGTATAATTACAAGCTGGAGTTACAACAACACCAGCCAAGAAGATCTTCGTCAAGCCTCCAAGTTTGGCGAAAAATTCATGAACAATAGCATGGAAGTATCCAATGCTACACGCCAACACTTCTGCCGACATGCAGAACAACTTTTTGAAGAACATCTTTGTCACTTTTGCGAAAGCAAAGATTCGGAGACAATGGAGGGACCCCCCTCTGAAGATGACAAATCATCATCATCTTAAAGAAAGATGCTTCACGTGTCAAATGGCCCCAGCCACTCAAAATAATAATGCGCTTCTTCATTATTAGAAGCTTTCTAGCTGTCCACAATAATGTAATCTTTTGTGGATAAAAACGTCATGCCTGACATATTAGGCAAGGATCAGACCCTCTCAATGTATCTATAAATTGAGAGTTATGTTTTGTTTGAAGGAATCGCAAGAACGAGTGCAAGAAAAAACACTCTCTATCTAGTAAATTTTCAGTTCAATGTCTAGTGAGTAATTCCTCCCTTAGAAGGGGAAAAATGTAAAATATTGTAAGAGTCTTCCCTTTTTGGGAACTCTGTTATCAATAAATCTTTGTTTTGTTATTTTTGAGTGTTCATACAATTTAGAGTGATGAAACTTGTAAGTGACAGAGTGTCAGGTCGACGATGATTAACAGTACCACAGGCACCATGCCAACAGGGAAAGCAACCACACAGACCAAAGAACGACACAGGCTGGCTTGAATAGTTTCTATCTATGTAAGTATAACACTCACTACATCACAATTATACATTTATTGATACAAGAGTCTTCTTTTCACAATTTTTATATTTATTCCCTTCTTTGTTAAAACATAAATTCCGTACACATCCACACACCCCAACTGGTATCAGAGCCTTGATAAATATGGCATTACATTATAATAAAACACTTTACAGAGTAAAGTTTGAACATATTCATAATAAAGAGATTGAAATCTCTCAACATAAAAAAATACTTTTTAATAATAAAAAAGACTTGGTGCATATAGATTTCAGAATTCTACAAGCACAAAATAAACATACTCATGAATATATACCAAACTTGGTTAATATACGTATGTATCTCCTGCATAAGCAAAAAGTACATCAAGAACATCTTGATAGAAATAAAAAATTAGTTTCAAAACTCAGAAAGTTTATTTTAACTTGTTAGCTTTTCTTAAAATGAATAATGAAATTTTCAACAACACTGAAGAAAATAATTCAGAAGAAAAACAAATCTTAACTTATGTTGAAGATGAAGACGGCTTTCATGCAAATCTTTTAATAAAACAAGACCTTCTCTCTCGAGTTAAGAAAATTGATTTAAAAATAAAGAAAGAAAACATTTTCAAAAATGTTCCTTCTAAACTTAGTATTCTAAATCCCCTTAAAAGGAAAAATGAAATCTTCTACTTTGTTAGTACTAAAGAAATGTCCGTAGACATAAAAGATACAATAGGAGCTGTCTTTCTACCCCTTTTAACTAAGGAACAAATACATAATAACTTAAAAAGTATTCCAGTTGAGATTAGATCAAAAATTAGAATGGTCCATATCGGAGCTGTAAAAATTTTGTTAAAATCCCAATTCCAAGCAGGAATAAATTCTCCCATAAAAATGGCCTTAATTGACAACAGAATTACTGACAGACAGGACTGCATCTTAGGTGCTGCAAAGGGAAACCTTGCTTACCAAAAGTTTATGTTTTCAGTCTATCCAAAGTTTGCTCTGGATTTAAAATCTGCAAATATAGATAAAACCTTATCTTTTATACATCACTTTGAAAGAAGTGACCTAATGAGTCCAGGTGATAAACCTTTCACCATAACATATCTCATAGGATATGCCCTGACCAACAGTCACCATAGCATAGACTATAAGAAAGACGAGTACATCGAACTTGATGATGTCTTTTCAGAAATAGGCCATGTCAAAGATAAACAATTCTGCGACATAAATCCTCAAGAAAACTCTTGGGTTTTAAATATAGCTAGAAATAAAAAAGCTCTAGGAGAAACTCTTAGACCAAGAATTTCTATGGATTCACTCCACATAGGAGAAAGCTCGGAGAGAAAAGATAATAACTTAATAAGAAACATGTCTTTAAAAATTGATAGTCTACGCCAGAATATCAAACAAATCACTGACATTATAAATGAATAATAAAATTGATTTTCCTCATTTCTATAAAAAAGGTAAAACAGTCAAAATTAAAACTCTTGACGATAATACTGAAAAGAAAGAATACGTTTTCTCTACTTCTGGTAAAGCTGGTGTTCAAACAATCGTAAATCATTGCAATAATCTCAACCAAATCATTGCAAGATGTCTTTTAAAAACTTCAAAAATAAGCCATTATCTTGGTATTTCAAAAGATATTTCTACAGATATTTCAAAAAATAAAATACCTTTTAACCAATTTAAAAACGATTTAGCCTTTATGGTTAAAAACAATCTTGATAAAAAAGATTTTGAAAAATTCTTCGAAGTTATTGAAAGACAAAATAAATTAACTATCAAGTTAACCCAGTCTATTGACAAACATTCTATTCTTTTAGAAAACTCTTTAAAAAATAACCAATTTGTTGAAGAAGTCGCCAAAAAGGCAAATATTGAGGGCACTCTTAAGGAAACCAACATTAAGATCACTAATATACATGATCAGTTAAAACAACTAATAGGATGACCTCGATACCCGAGCTCAATAGATCAATCACCTCGATACCCGAGCTCAATAGATCAATCAATCTCCTTAATGAAAAAATAGATGGGCTGATTATAAACTTGGACTTAACATTCAATAAATACGTAACCATTACCCAGTTGGAAGTAGCATCTGCAAAAATTATTGCAGACATTACTAAAGAGTTATCTGAAAAGATTGACTCTTGCCCATGTAATAAAGACATACTTGAGCACATCAAGAATATCTCCATCATAGAACAAAAAACCAAGCCTGGAAAATATTCAGGTCTTAAGAAATACTCACCTCCCAATCCTAGTGTTGGAAACCCTGACTTAGGAAGCTCAAAAGATTCCCAGAAAATTAACATTTTCAAGAAAGAATAAAAATGAAAGAAACAATCTCTGAACGTCTCGAGAAATATTTCTTTAACCTTCAATATGAAGATTATGATAAAACTGACCAAAAGCTTATTCAGCTTTTATCTTTAGAAACTGAAGAATGTGAAGAATTGTATCAAAAAGAACCCAAACTTTTTGATCAATATTTTAGAATGACTAAAATAAATGAACCCGACACTGAATCAGAACAAGAAGATAATTTTAAAACAAATACAAAGACTGTTAAGTTCGAATATTCAGATATGGAAGATGATGAAGCAGAATCTTCTTATACAGCCACAAGAAGAGGCAATAAAAAGAAATACGAGTTCAAAATGCCTGTCCACAATGGAATTCCAAATAGTGGCCAAGGACCCAATACGATCAATGTACTCAATATTGATTGTATCCAAGATTTAAAACTCAGAGAAAGAGTTGTAGAAAAATGGGTTACTGAGATTTCACTAATCTTACAAACAAATCCAGATGAATTTGAAAAAGCAAAAAATGTTCTACTACTTTTAGAACACAAAACTGATGGAATCGTACAGAAATTCCTAAGAAACAATAATTGGAATGAAGAACTGCATGGCTCAGATCTTTTTGATAATCTCATAAATGTCATATACACTACTTTCTTAGGTCTTGATTATATTTCTAATAAAGACTTCACCATTAATAAGAAGGTTGACATAGCAAGAGTTTCAATGACTAAACTCCAATTACATGATATTAGTCTTCTCGACAAATACACATGTATGTATGAATCATATTTGTATGATATTCCACAGAGAAGCGAATATGCGCAATGGATATCTGCTTATCTCATGAAAATTCCAATTATTGGAGAAACCTGTACAGACAGATGGAAAAAAGAAGCTACTGGAGAAATCCAGCAAACCAGTCTTTCTTACGCAACAAAAATTGCAAAAGAAGAAATTGATAGAATCTGTCAAGACAGATATAAACAACAAAAGCTTAAAACAATAAGCAAAGATTGTTGTAGCATTCTCTCTGATTTCAAAAACTTTGATATTGGAAAGAAAAATTATACTAAGAAAAAGCATAAAAACAAAAAGAAATACAAATCTTTTTGGAAAAAGAAAAGAAAAAAATTTTCACCAGGAAAATACTTCAAGAAACCATCAAAAGAAACACCTAAGAAAACTACTTCTTGTCCGCAAGGAAAGAAAAAGTGTAGGTGTTGGATCTGCAATGAAGAAGGACACTACGCAAACGAATGTCCAAATAGAAAAAAATACCCTGACAAAGTCAAGGTTTTACAAACCGCTAACAATGGAGGCTATGAAGCTCTTGAAGAAGAGTATGATGGTACGCAACATGTTTTTATATATCATGTTGAAACAGAATCTTCATCAGACACTGAAGAATACGAATCAACAACGGATGACTCAGACTAGTCCCATACATACCTCGCTTTTCAGGGAGGAGGAGATTAACCATTTTTGCGTAAACCTCCAGAAGATTGATGATTCCCTTATCATGAATCTTACTAATCCAAACTCTATTTATGTTTCTGCCTTCCTTAACTTTAAAGGATATAAAAAATTTAGAGTACATTGTTTTGTAGACACAGGTGCATCTTTATGTCTTGCAAGCAAATTCGTCATTCCGGATGAACTCTGGGAAAACGCTCCCAAAGAAATTAGTGCCACTATTGCAAATGGTGAAACCATAAAAATTAATAAAGTTTGTAGAAATATTAATCTCGAACTTTCAGGAGAACATTTCAATGTTCCCACTATTTACCAACAAAATTCAGGAATTGATATCATAATTGGTAACAACTTCTGTCAAGTCTATGGACCATTCATACAATGGATAGATAGAATTGCCTTTCATCTTAATAATGATATGGTAATTATAAAAAAGGTTACAGAGGCCTATAGCAAAGGAAAACCAGGTTTTCTTGAAACTCAAGAAAAAGGTTCTAAAGAAAAACAAATTCCAGGTACTAATATAACTCATGAAGAGATTAATAAAGAAAGGATTATTTCTATTCAAACTACCAGGTTCAAACAGATTGAAGATCTTCTTGAAAAAGTTTGTTCTGAAAATCCTATTGATCCAAATAAAACCAAAGGATGGATGAAAGCTTCAATCAAGCTTATTGATCCCAAAACGGTTATTAGAGAAAAACCTATGGTTTACTCTCTACAAGATAGAGAAGAATTTTCCAAACAAATCAAAGAATTACTTGATATGAGACTAATTATAGAATCAAAATCCCCTCATATGTCTCCTGCCTTTCTTGTCAATAAAGAAGCAGAGAAAAGAAGAGGAAAGAAGCGAATGGTTGTTAACTACAAAGCAATTAATGATGCAACTATTGGAGACTCACATAATCTCCCCAATATGCACGAACTCTTGACTCTTCTACGAGGAAAAAACATTTATTCAAGTTTCGACTGCAAGTCAGGTTTCTGGCAAGTTCTACTTGATGAAGAATCGCAGCTTCTCACTGCCTTCACATGTCCTGATGGACTCTTTCAATGGAAAGTACTACCCTTTGGGCTTAAACAAGCTCCTAGTATTTTTCAAAGACACATGCAGAATGCTCTTCGAGGCCTTGAAGGTTTCTGCACTGTATACGTTGATGACATCATGATCTTCAGCAAAAATGAACAAGAACACTATGTTCATGTCACACAGGTTCTCAGAACTATTTTAAAACATGGTATAATACTTTCAAAAAAGAAAGCTCATCTTTTCAAAACAAAAATCAATTTTTTAGGTTTAGAAATAAATGAAGGTACCCATTGTCCTCAAAAGCATATTCTTGAACATTTACATGACTTTCCAAATGTTTTAGAAGACAAAAAGCAACTACAAAGATTTCTTGGTGTTTTAACTTATGCTGAAACATATATTGAAAAACTTGCAGCCATGAGAAAACCTTTACAGGCAAAATTAAAAAAAGATGTCATTTGGAATTGGTCAAATGCTGATACAGACTACATCAAAAAGATAAAGAAAGTTTTAATCAATTTTCCAAAACTTTATCTTCCAAACATTGAAGACAGTTTAATTATTGAAACTGATGCTTCTGATGAATTTTGGGGAGGTGTTTTAAAAGCTAAAAACCCCAAAAACGAAGAACAAATTTGCAGGTACACCTCTGGCAGTTTCAAAGCAGCTGAGAAAAACTACCATAGCAATGAAAAAGAATTACTCGCTGTAAAAAGAGTTATTACAAAATTCTCTGTATATTTAACACCAGTAAATTTCCTGGTTCGTACAGATAATAAAAATTTTACTTATTTCCTCCGAACTAAGATTGCAGGAGATAACAAATTAGGCCGGCTAATACGTTGGCAAGAGTGGTTTTCACGATATACTTTCACTGTTGAACATCTCGCAGGAAACAAAAACGTACTGGCAGACTGCCTCACCCGTGACTTCAGGTATACCTTACATCATCCATGATCTCACTCGCTCCTCTCGAGCCCTATAAAAGGATATGATCCTCATGACATATTTCCTCACAAAAACTTCACCTACAAAAAAGAGAGGGGGAGATTAGAGAAAAAAGTAAACAAAATTTGAGTTTACAAAAATGGAAGACCTCAACACTTTGAGGATGAAGAAACAAATGCTCCTCATAGAGCTATCTGCAATTGAGCAGAAAATCAACTTGTATGAACAAGTAACAACGGTCACCAATGTACCGGAAAGCGAAAGCTCAAAAACAAAGGCTATTCCAGTGCAAACGGCACCTGGTAAAGAATCAACAAATCCGTTGAAAGCTGATGCTTTGCTAAAAAGCATAATAAAGGAGACAGCTACTCCTCTTCCTGATGGAAAAACTAGCTTGTTGGTTGATACCAATCCTTGTACTGAAGGAATCAGTAAAATGACAACCTTGTCACCCATTAACAAATCTGTGCAGGAGTTTACACCAGATTACAAAAAAGCTCTTAACAAAGAAGCTGAAAGATTTTATGTAATCTACAAAGGACCTCATGCCGGTGTTCATACTGACTGGGGAATTACAGAAACATTCTGTAAAGTTGATAAAGTTACTTGCAAAAAATTCAGAAATGAAGCATCTGCAAGATTAAGCCTTGCCACTTATCAAGACGATACAAGCAAGACTAACCAACCACTTCTTCGACCAAAAATTCATAAAGTCAAAGAAGCTCACAGAGACCAAAGGTTTGACGTTCCAAATGACGTTCAACAAATGGTTAACTATCCTGAAATCTCTTTCGAAGACTTCAGAACAATCTGGAAGAAAGCAAGAGCTGCATGCCCAGAAGACCTTGTTCATGAAAAGTTTTTCACTACGGACAAGAAAACAAAAAGTCTGTTCAACTTCCTCGAAGGATCAGATGCAAAATTAGTCTACCAAGCCTTTCAAGCTGGACTAATCGACAATATCTACCCAAGTTGCAACCTTCAAGAACTCATTTTCTTCCCAAGCAACATGGTAGAATCCATTAAAAACTTTCGAAAGAAAGTACTTAAAGCAAAAGATAATCCGATCTACATCAGATGCATCTCTTCACTCCCAGAATGGATTCAAGAATCAACTCTTTCTCCATACCACTTTCTGGAAATTGGTCTTTCTAAAGCCAATAGAGATATTGAACAATCTCAACCAATGGAAGACAAAGATCTACCTTTTACAGAGATTCTTCATCCCAATCGCATCAATGGTTTAAGAAGAATATCAGAAAAAATCATCGAGATTATCTCTGGTTCAAAAAAGAAGATTAATTATACCAACTCGCATTGTATAATTACAAGCTGGAGTTACAACAACACCAGCCAAGAAGATCTTCGTCAAGCCTCCAAGTTTGGCGAAAAATTCATGAACAATAGCATGGAAGTATCCAATGCTACACGCCAACACTTCTGCCGACATGCAGAACAACTTTTTGAAGAACATCTTTGTCACTTTTGCGAAAGCAAAGATTCGGAGACAATGGAGGGACCCCCCTCTGAAGATGACAAATCATCATCATCTTAAAGAAAGATGCTTCACGTGTCAAATGGCCCCAGCCACTCAAAATAATAATGCGCTTCTTCATTATTAGAAGCTTTCTAGCTGTCCACAATAATGTAATCTTTTGTGGATAAAAACGTCATGCCTGACATATTAGGCAAGGATCAGACCCTCTCAATGTATCTATAAATTGAGAGTTATGTTTTGTTTGAAGGAATCGCAAGAACGAGTGCAAGAAAAAACACTCTCTATCTAGTAAATTTTCAGTTCAATGTCTAGTGAGTAATTCCTCCCTTAGAAGGGGAAAAATGTAAAATATTGTAAGAGTCTTCCCTTTTTGGGAACTCTGTTATCAATAAATCTTTGTTTTGTTATTTTTGAGTGTTCATACAATTTAGAGTGATGAAACTTGTAAGTGACAGAGTGTCAGGTCGACGATGATTAACAGTACCACAGGCACCATGCCAACAGGGAAAGCAACCACACAGACCAAAGAACGACACAGGCTGGCTTGAATAGTTTCTATCTATGTAAGTATAACACTCACTACATCACAATTATACATTTATTGATACAAGAGTCTTCTTTTCACAATTTTTATATTTATTCCCTTCTTTGTTAAAACATAAATTCCGTACACATCCACACACCCCAACTGGTATCAGAGCAGGACTGCAATTACATGATATTAGTCTTCTCGACAAATACACATGTATGTATGAATCATATTTGTATGATATTCCACAGAGAAGCGAATATGCGCAATGGATAAAACACTTGCTATGTCAACCTTCTTATTAATGGTGAAGTCTTTATTAGAAATATAATCAAGACCTAAGAAAGTAGTGTATATGACATTTATGAGATTATCAAAAAGATCTGAGCCATGCAGTTCTTCATTCCAATTATTGTTTCTTAGGAATTTCTGTACGATTCCATCAGTTTTGTGTTCTAAAAGTAGTAGAACATTTTTTGCTTTTTCAAATTCATCTGGATTTGTTTGTAAGATTAGTGAAATCTCAGTAACCCATTTTTCTACAACTCTTTCTCTGAGTTTTAAATCTTGGATACAATCAATATTGAGTACATTGATCGTATTGGGTCCTTGGCCACTATTTGGAATTCCATTGTGGACAGGCATTTTGAACTCGTATTTCTTTTTATTGCCTCTTCTTGTGGCTGTATAAGAAGATTCTGCTTCATCATCTTCCATATCTGAATATTCGAACTTAACAGTCTTTGTATTTGTTTTAAAATTATCTTCTTGTTCTGATTCAGTGTCGGGTTCATTTATTTTAGTCATTCTAAAATATTGATCAAAAAGTTTGGGTTCTTTTTGATACAATTCTTCACATTCTTCAGTTTCTAAAGATAAAAGCTGAATAAGCTTTTGGTCAGTTTTATCATAATCTTCATATTGAAGGTTAAAGAAATATTTCTCGAGACGTTCAGAGATTGTTTCTTTCATTTTTATTCTTTCTTGAAAATGTTAATTTTCTGGGAATCTTTTGAGCTTCCTAAGTCAGGGTTTCCAACACTAGGATTGGGAGGTGAGTATTTCTTAAGACCTGAATATTTTCCAGGCTTGGTTTTTTGTTCTATGATGGAGATATTCTTGATGTGCTCAAGTATGTCTTTATTACATGGGCAAGAGTCAATCTTTTCAGATAACTCTTTAGTAATGTCTGCAATAATTTTTGCAGATGCTACTTCCAACTGGGTAATGGTTACGTATTTATTGAATGTTAAGTCCAAGTTTATAATCAGCCCATCTATTTTTTCATTAAGGAGATTGATTGATCTATTGAGCTCGGGTATCGAGGTGATTGATCTATTGAGCTCGGGTATCGAGGTCATCCTATTAGTTGTTTTAACTGATCATGTATATTAGTGATCTTAATGTTGGTTTCCTTAAGAGTGCCCTCAATATTTGCCTTTTTGGCGACTTCTTCAACAAATTGGTTATTTTTTAAAGAGTTTTCTAAAAGAATAGAATGTTTGTCAATAGACTGGGTTAACTTGATAGTTAATTTATTTTGTCTTTCAATAACTTCGAAGAATTTTTCAAAATCTTTTTTATCAAGATTGTTTTTAACCATAAAGGCTAAATCGTTTTTAAATTGGTTAAAAGGTATTTTATTTTTTGAAATATCTGTAGAAATATCTTTTGAAATACCAAGATAATGGCTTATTTTTGAAGTTTTTAAAAGACATCTTGCAATGATTTGGTTGAGATTATTGCAATGATTTACGATTGTTTGAACACCAGCTTTACCAGAAGTAGAGAAAACGTATTCTTTCTTTTCAGTATTATCGTCAAGAGTTTTAATTTTGACTGTTTTACCTTTTTTATAGAAATGAGGAAAATCAATTTTATTATTCATTTATAATGTCAGTGATTTGTTTGATATTCTGGCGTAGACTATCAATTTTTAAAGACATGTTTCTTATTAAGTTATTATCTTTTCTCTCCGAGCTTTCTCCTATGTGGAGTGAATCCATAGAAATTCTTGGTCTAAGAGTTTCTCCTAGAGCTTTTTTATTTCTAGCTATATTTAAAACCCAAGAGTTTTCTTGAGGATTTATGTCGCAGAATTGTTTATCTTTGACATGGCCTATTTCTGAAAAGACATCATCAAGTTCGATGTACTCGTCTTTCTTATAGTCTATGCTATGGTGACTGTTGGTCAGGGCATATCCTATGAGATATGTTATGGTGAAAGGTTTATCACCTGGACTCATTAGGTCACTTCTTTCAAAGTGATGTATAAAAGATAAGGTTTTATCTATATTTGCAGATTTTAAATCCAGAGCAAACTTTGGATAGACTGAAAACATAAACTTTTGGTAAGCAAGGTTTCCCTTTGCAGCACCTAAGATGCAGTCCTGTCTGTCAGTAATTCTGTTGTCAATTAAGGCCATTTTTATGGGAGAATTTATTCCTGCTTGGAATTGGGATTTTAACAAAATTTTTACAGCTCCGATATGGACCATTCTAATTTTTGATCTAATCTCAACTGGAATACTTTTTAAGTTATTATGTATTTGTTCCTTAGTTAAAAGGGGTAGAAAGACAGCTCCTATTGTATCTTTTATGTCTACGGACATTTCTTTAGTACTAACAAAGTAGAAGATTTCATTTTTCCTTTTAAGGGGATTTAGAATACTAAGTTTAGAAGGAACATTTTTGAAAATGTTTTCTTTCTTTATTTTTAAATCAATTTTCTTAACTCGAGAGAGAAGGTCTTGTTTTATTAAAAGATTTGCATGAAAGCCGTCTTCATCTTCAACATAAGTTAAGATTTGTTTTTCTTCTGAATTATTTTCTTCAGTGTTGTTGAAAATTTCATTATTCATTTTAAGAAAAGCTAACAAGTTAAAATAAACTTTCTGAGTTTTGAAACTAATTTTTTATTTCTATCAAGATGTTCTTGATGTACTTTTTGCTTATGCAGGAGATACATACGTATATTAACCAAGTTTGGTATATATTCATGAGTATGTTTATTTTGTGCTTGTAGAATTCTGAAATCTATATGCACCAAGTCTTTTTTATTATTAAAAAGTATTTTTTTATGTTGAGAGATTTCAATCTCTTTATTATGAATATGTTCAAACTTTACTCTGTAAAGTGTTTTATTATAATGTAATGCCATATTTATCAAGGCTCTGATACCAGTTGGGGTGTGTGGATGTGTACGGAATTTATGTTTTAACAAAGAAGGGAATAAATATAAAAATTGTGAAAAGAAGACTCTTGTATCAATAAATGTATAATTGTGATGTAGTGAGTGTTATACTTACATAGATAGAAACTATTCAAGCCAGCCTGTGTCGTTCTTTGGTCTGTGTGGTTGCTTTCCCTGTTGGCATGGTGCCTGTGGTACTGTTAATCATCGTCGACCTGACACTCTGTCACTTACAAGTTTCATCACTCTAAATTGTATGAACACTCAAAAATAACAAAACAAAGATTTATTGATAACAGAGTTCCCAAAAAGGGAAGACTCTTACAATATTTTACATTTTTCCCCTTCTAAGGGAGGAATTACTCACTAGACATTGAACTGAAAATTTACTAGATAGAGAGTGTTTTTTCTTGCACTCGTTCTTGCGATTCCTTCAAACAAAACATAACTCTCAATTTATAGATACATTGAGAGGGTCTGATCCTTGCCTAATATGTCAGGCATGACGTTTTTATCCACAAAAGATTACATTATTGTGGACAGCTAGAAAGCTTCTAATAATGAAGAAGCGCATTATTATTTTGAGTGGCTGGGGCCATTTGACACGTGAAGCATCTTTCTTTAAGATGATGATGATTTGTCATCTTCAGAGGGGGGTCCCTCCATTGTCTCCGAATCTTTGCTTTCGCAAAAGTGACAAAGATGTTCTTCAAAAAGTTGTTCTGCATGTCGGCAGAAGTGTTGGCGTGTAGCATTGGATACTTCCATGCTATTGTTCATGAATTTTTCGCCAAACTTGGAGGCTTGACGAAGATCTTCTTGGCTGGTGTTGTTGTAACTCCAGCTTGTAATTATACAATGCGAGTTGGTATAATTAATCTTCTTTTTTGAACCAGAGATAATCTCGATGATTTTTTCTGATATTCTTCTTAAACCATTGATGCGATTGGGATGAAGAATCTCTGTAAAAGGTAGATCTTTGTCTTCCATTGGTTGAGATTGTTCAATATCTCTATTGGCTTTAGAAAGACCAATTTCCAGAAAGTGGTATGGAGAAAGAGTTGATTCTTGAATCCATTCTGGGAGTGAAGAGATGCATCTGATGTAGATCGGATTATCTTTTGCTTTAAGTACTTTCTTTCGAAAGTTTTTAATGGATTCTACCATGTTGCTTGGGAAGAAAATGAGTTCTTGAAGGTTGCAACTTGGGTAGATATTGTCGATTAGTCCAGCTTGAAAGGCTTGGTAGACTAATTTTGCATCTGATCCTTCGAGGAAGTTGAACAGACTTTTTGTTTTCTTGTCCGTAGTGAAAAACTTTTCATGAACAAGGTCTTCTGGGCATGCAGCTCTTGCTTTCTTCCAGATTGTTCTGAAGTCTTCGAAAGAGATTTCAGGATAGTTAACCATTTGTTGAACGTCATTTGGAACGTCAAACCTTTGGTCTCTGTGAGCTTCTTTGACTTTATGAATTTTTGGTCGAAGAAGTGGTTGGTTAGTCTTGCTTGTATCGTCTTGATAAGTGGCAAGGCTTAATCTTGCAGATGCTTCATTTCTGAATTTTTTGCAAGTAACTTTATCAACTTTACAGAATGTTTCTGTAATTCCCCAGTCAGTATGAACACCGGCATGAGGTCCTTTGTAGATTACATAAAATCTTTCAGCTTCTTTGTTAAGAGCTTTTTTGTAATCTGGTGTAAACTCCTGCACAGATTTGTTAATGGGTGACAAGGTTGTCATTTTACTGATTCCTTCAGTACAAGGATTGGTATCAACCAACAAGCTAGTTTTTCCATCAGGAAGAGGAGTAGCTGTCTCCTTTATTATGCTTTTTAGCAAAGCATCAGCTTTCAACGGATTTGTTGATTCTTTACCAGGTGCCGTTTGCACTGGAATAGCCTTTGTTTTTGAGCTTTCGCTTTCCGGTACATTGGTGACCGTTGTTACTTGTTCATACAAGTTGATTTTCTGCTCAATTGCAGATAGCTCTATGAGGAGCATTTGTTTCTTCATCCTCAAAGTGTTGAGGTCTTCCATTTTTGTAAACTCAAATTTTGTTTACTTTTTTCTCTAATCTCCCCCTCTCTTTTTTGTAGGTGAAGTTTTTGTGAGGAAATATGTCATGAGGATCATATCCTTTTATAGGGCTCGAGAGGAGCGAGTGAGATCATGGATGATGTAAGGTATACCTGAAGTCACGGGTGAGGCAGTCTGCCAGTACGTTTTTGTTTCCTGCGAGATGTTCAACAGTGAAAGTATATCGTGAAAACCACTCTTGCCAACGTATTAGCCGGCCTAATTTGTTATCTCCTGCAATCTTAGTTCGGAGGAAATAAGTAAAATTTTTATTATCTGTACGAACCAGGAAATTTACTGGTGTTAAATATACAGAGAATTTTGTAATAACTCTTTTTACAGCGAGTAATTCTTTTTCATTGCTATGGTAGTTTTTCTCAGCTGCTTTGAAACTGCCAGAGGTGTACCTGCAAATTTGTTCTTCGTTTTTGGGGTTTTTAGCTTTTAAAACACCTCCCCAAAATTCATCAGAAGCATCAGTTTCAATAATTAAACTGTCTTCAATGTTTGGAAGATAAAGTTTTGGAAAATTGATTAAAACTTTCTTTATCTTTTTGATGTAGTCTGTATCAGCATTTGACCAATTCCAAATGACATCTTTTTTTAATTTTGCCTGTAAAGGTTTTCTCATGGCTGCAAGTTTTTCAATATATGTTTCAGCATAAGTTAAAACACCAAGAAATCTTTGTAGTTGCTTTTTGTCTTCTAAAACATTTGGAAAGTCATGTAAATGTTCAAGAATATGCTTTTGAGGACAATGGGTACCTTCATTTATTTCTAAACCTAAAAAATTGATTTTTGTTTTGAAAAGATGAGCTTTCTTTTTTGAAAGTATTATACCATGTTTTAAAATAGTTCTGAGAACCTGTGTGACATGAACATAGTGTTCTTGTTCATTTTTGCTGAAGATCATGATGTCATCAACGTATACAGTGCAGAAACCTTCAAGGCCTCGAAGAGCATTCTGCATGTGTCTTTGAAAAATACTAGGAGCTTGTTTAAGCCCAAAGGGTAGTACTTTCCATTGAAAGAGTCCATCAGGACATGTGAAGGCAGTGAGAAGCTGCGATTCTTCATCAAGTAGAACTTGCCAGAAACCTGACTTGCAGTCGAAACTTGAATAAATGTTTTTTCCTCGTAGAAGAGTCAAGAGTTCGTGCATATTGGGGAGATTATGTGAGTCTCCAATAGTTGCATCATTAATTGCTTTGTAGTTAACAACCATTCGCTTCTTTCCTCTTCTTTTCTCTGCTTCTTTATTGACAAGAAAGGCAGGAGACATATGAGGGGATTTTGATTCTATAATTAGTCTCATATCAAGTAATTCTTTGATTTGTTTGGAAAATTCTTCTCTATCTTGTAGAGAGTAAACCATAGGTTTTTCTCTAATAACCGTTTTGGGATCAATAAGCTTGATTGAAGCTTTCATCCATCCTTTGGTTTTATTTGGATCAATAGGATTTTCAGAACAAACTTTTTCAAGAAGATCTTCAATCTGTTTGAACCTGGTAGTTTGAATAGAAATAATCCTTTCTTTATTAATCTCTTCATGAGTTATATTAGTACCTGGAATTTGTTTTTCTTTAGAACCTTTTTCTTGAGTTTCAAGAAAACCTGGTTTTCCTTTGCTATAGGCCTCTGTAACCTTTTTTATAATTACCATATCATTATTAAGATGAAAGGCAATTCTATCTATCCATTGTATGAATGGTCCATAGACTTGACAGAAGTTGTTACCAATTATGATATCAATTCCTGAATTTTGTTGGTAAATAGTGGGAACATTGAAATGTTCTCCTGAAAGTTCGAGATTAATATTTCTACAAACTTTATTAATTTTTATGGTTTCACCATTTGCAATAGTGGCACTAATTTCTTTGGGAGCGTTTTCCCAGAGTTCATCCGGAATGACGAATTTGCTTGCAAGACATAAAGATGCACCTGTGTCTACAAAACAATGTACTCTAAATTTTTTATATCCTTTAAAGTTAAGGAAGGCAGAAACATAAATAGAGTTTGGATTAGTAAGATTCATGATAAGGGAATCATCAATCTTCTGGAGGTTTACGCAAAAATGGTTAATCTCCTCCTCCCTGAAAAGCGAGGTATGTATGGGACTAGTCTGAGTCATCCGTTGTTGATTCGTATTCTTCAGTGTCTGATGAAGATTCTGTTTCAACATGATATATAAAAACATGTTGCGTACCATCATACTCTTCTTCAAGAGCTTCATAGCCTCCATTGTTAGCGGTTTGTAAAACCTTGACTTTGTCAGGGTATTTTTTTCTATTTGGACATTCGTTTGCGTAGTGTCCTTCTTCATTGCAGATCCAACACCTACACTTTTTCTTTCCTTGCGGACAAGAAGTAGTTTTCTTAGGTGTTTCTTTTGATGGTTTCTTGAAGTATTTTCCTGGTGAAAATTTTTTTCTTTTCTTTTTCCAAAAAGATTTGTATTTCTTTTTGTTTTTATGCTTTTTCTTAGTATAATTTTTCTTTCCAATATCAAAGTTTTTGAAATCAGAGAGAATGCTACAACAATCTTTGCTTATTGTTTTAAGCTTTTGTTGTTTATATCTGTCTTGACAGATTCTATCAATTTCTTCTTTTGCAATTTTTGTTGCGTACCATCAATCTCTTTATTATGAATATGTTCAAACTTTACTCTGTAAAGTGTTTTATTATAATGTAATGCCATATTTATCAAGGCTCTGATACCAGTTGGGGTGTGTGGATGTGTACGGAATTTATGTTTTAACAAAGAAGGGAATAAATATAAAAATTGTGAAAAGAAGACTCTTGTATCAATAAATGTATAATTGTGATGTAGTGAGTGTTATACTTACATAGATAGAAACTATTCAAGCCAGCCTGTGTCGTTCTTTGGTCTGTGTGGTTGCTTTCCCTGTTGGCATGGTGCCTGTGGTACTGTTAATCATCGTCGACCTGACACTCTGTCACTTACAAGTTTCATCACTCTAAATTGTATGAACACTCAAAAATAACAAAACAAAGATTTATTGATAACAGAGTTCCCAAAAAGGGAAGACTCTTACAATATTTTACATTTTTCCCCTTCTAAGGGAGGAATTACTCACTAGACATTGAACTGAAAATTTACTAGATAGAGAGTGTTTTTTCTTGCACTCGTTCTTGCGATTCCTTCAAACAAAACATAACTCTCAATTTATAGATACATTGAGAGGGTCTGATCCTTGCCTAATATGTCAGGCATGACGTTTTTATCCACAAAAGATTACATTATTGTGGACAGCTAGAAAGCTTCTAATAATGAAGAAGCGCATTATTATTTTGAGTGGCTGGGGCCATTTGACACGTGAAGCATCTTTCTTTAAGATGATGATGATTTGTCATCTTCAGAGGGGGGTCCCTCCATTGTCTCCGAATCTTTGCTTTCGCAAAAGTGACAAAGATGTTCTTCAAAAAGTTGTTCTGCATGTCGGCAGAAGTGTTGGCGTGTAGCATTGGATACTTCCATGCTATTGTTCATGAATTTTTCGCCAAACTTGGAGGCTTGACGAAGATCTTCTTGGCTGGTGTTGTTGTAACTCCAGCTTGTAATTATACAATGCGAGTTGGTATAATTAATCTTCTTTTTTGAACCAGAGATAATCTCGATGATTTTTTCTGATATTCTTCTTAAACCATTGATGCGATTGGGATGAAGAATCTCTGTAAAAGGTAGATCTTTGTCTTCCATTGGTTGAGATTGTTCAATATCTCTATTGGCTTTAGAAAGACCAATTTCCAGAAAGTGGTATGGAGAAAGAGTTGATTCTTGAATCCATTCTGGGAGTGAAGAGATGCATCTGATGTAGATCGGATTATCTTTTGCTTTAAGTACTTTCTTTCGAAAGTTTTTAATGGATTCTACCATGTTGCTTGGGAAGAAAATGAGTTCTTGAAGGTTGCAACTTGGGTAGATATTGTCGATTAGTCCAGCTTGAAAGGCTTGGTAGACTAATTTTGCATCTGATCCTTCGAGGAAGTTGAACAGACTTTTTGTTTTCTTGTCCGTAGTGAAAAACTTTTCATGAACAAGGTCTTCTGGGCATGCAGCTCTTGCTTTCTTCCAGATTGTTCTGAAGTCTTCGAAAGAGATTTCAGGATAGTTAACCATTTGTTGAACGTCATTTGGAACGTCAAACCTTTGGTCTCTGTGAGCTTCTTTGACTTTATGAATTTTTGGTCGAAGAAGTGGTTGGTTAGTCTTGCTTGTATCGTCTTGATAAGTGGCAAGGCTTAATCTTGCAGATGCTTCATTTCTGAATTTTTTGCAAGTAACTTTATCAACTTTACAGAATGTTTCTGTAATTCCCCAGTCAGTATGAACACCGGCATGAGGTCCTTTGTAGATTACATAAAATCTTTCAGCTTCTTTGTTAAGAGCTTTTTTGTAATCTGGTGTAAACTCCTGCACAGATTTGTTAATGGGTGACAAGGTTGTCATTTTACTGATTCCTTCAGTACAAGGATTGGTATCAACCAACAAGCTAGTTTTTCCATCAGGAAGAGGAGTAGCTGTCTCCTTTATTATGCTTTTTAGCAAAGCATCAGCTTTCAACGGATTTGTTGATTCTTTACCAGGTGCCGTTTGCACTGGAATAGCCTTTGTTTTTGAGCTTTCGCTTTCCGGTACATTGGTGACCGTTGTTACTTGTTCATACAAGTTGATTTTCTGCTCAATTGCAGATAGCTCTATGAGGAGCATTTGTTTCTTCATCCTCAAAGTGTTGAGGTCTTCCATTTTTGTAAACTCAAATTTTGTTTACTTTTTTCTCTAATCTCCCCCTCTCTTTTTTGTAGGTGAAGTTTTTGTGAGGAAATATGTCATGAGGATCATATCCTTTTATAGGGCTCGAGAGGAGCGAGTGAGATCATGGATGATGTAAGGTATACCTGAAGTCACGGGTGAGGCAGTCTGCCAGTACGTTTTTGTTTCCTGCGAGATGTTCAACAGTGAAAGTATATCGTGAAAACCACTCTTGCCAACGTATTAGCCGGCCTAATTTGTTATCTCCTGCAATCTTAGTTCGGAGGAAATAAGTAAAATTTTTATTATCTGTACGAACCAGGAAATTTACTGGTGTTAAATATACAGAGAATTTTGTAATAACTCTTTTTACAGCGAGTAATTCTTTTTCATTGCTATGGTAGTTTTTCTCAGCTGCTTTGAAACTGCCAGAGGTGTACCTGCAAATTTGTTCTTCGTTTTTGGGGTTTTTAGCTTTTAAAACACCTCCCCAAAATTCATCAGAAGCATCAGTTTCAATAATTAAACTGTCTTCAATGTTTGGAAGATAAAGTTTTGGAAAATTGATTAAAACTTTCTTTATCTTTTTGATGTAGTCTGTATCAGCATTTGACCAATTCCAAATGACATCTTTTTTTAATTTTGCCTGTAAAGGTTTTCTCATGGCTGCAAGTTTTTCAATATATGTTTCAGCATAAGTTAAAACACCAAGAAATCTTTGTAGTTGCTTTTTGTCTTCTAAAACATTTGGAAAGTCATGTAAATGTTCAAGAATATGCTTTTGAGGACAATGGGTACCTTCATTTATTTCTAAACCTAAAAAATTGATTTTTGTTTTGAAAAGATGAGCTTTCTTTTTTGAAAGTATTATACCATGTTTTAAAATAGTTCTGAGAACCTGTGTGACATGAACATAGTGTTCTTGTTCATTTTTGCTGAAGATCATGATGTCATCAACGTATACAGTGCAGAAACCTTCAAGGCCTCGAAGAGCATTCTGCATGTGTCTTTGAAAAATACTAGGAGCTTGTTTAAGCCCAAAGGGTAGTACTTTCCATTGAAAGAGTCCATCAGGACATGTGAAGGCAGTGAGAAGCTGCGATTCTTCATCAAGTAGAACTTGCCAGAAACCTGACTTGCAGTCGAAACTTGAATAAATGTTTTTTCCTCGTAGAAGAGTCAAGAGTTCGTGCATATTGGGGAGATTATGTGAGTCTCCAATAGTTGCATCATTAATTGCTTTGTAGTTAACAACCATTCGCTTCTTTCCTCTTCTTTTCTCTGCTTCTTTATTGACAAGAAAGGCAGGAGACATATGAGGGGATTTTGATTCTATAATTAGTCTCATATCAAGTAATTCTTTGATTTGTTTGGAAAATTCTTCTCTATCTTGTAGAGAGTAAACCATAGGTTTTTCTCTAATAACCGTTTTGGGATCAATAAGCTTGATTGAAGCTTTCATCCATCCTTTGGTTTTATTTGGATCAATAGGATTTTCAGAACAAACTTTTTCAAGAAGATCTTCAATCTGTTTGAACCTGGTAGTTTGAATAGAAATAATCCTTTCTTTATTAATCTCTTCATGAGTTATATTAGTACCTGGAATTTGTTTTTCTTTAGAACCTTTTTCTTGAGTTTCAAGAAAACCTGGTTTTCCTTTGCTATAGGCCTCTGTAACCTTTTTTATAATTACCATATCATTATTAAGATGAAAGGCAATTCTATCTATCCATTGTATGAATGGTCCATAGACTTGACAGAAGTTGTTACCAATTATGATATCAATTCCTGAATTTTGTTGGTAAATAGTGGGAACATTGAAATGTTCTCCTGAAAGTTCGAGATTAATATTTCTACAAACTTTATTAATTTTTATGGTTTCACCATTTGCAATAGTGGCACTAATTTCTTTGGGAGCGTTTTCCCAGAGTTCATCCGGAATGACGAATTTGCTTGCAAGACATAAAGATGCACCTGTGTCTACAAAACAATGTACTCTAAATTTTTTATATCCTTTAAAGTTAAGGAAGGCAGAAACATAAATAGAGTTTGGATTAGTAAGATTCATGATAAGGGAATCATCAATCTTCTGGAGGTTTACGCAAAAATGGTTAATCTCCTCCTCCCTGAAAAGCGAGGTATGTATGGGACTAGTCTGAGTCATCCGTTGTTGATTCGTATTCTTCAGTGTCTGATGAAGATTCTGTTTCAACATGATATATAAAAACATGTTGCGTACCATCATACTCTTCTTCAAGAGCTTCATAGCCTCCATTGTTAGCGGTTTGTAAAACCTTGACTTTGTCAGGGTATTTTTTTCTATTTGGTATCAAAGCCTTGATAAATATGGCATTACATTATAATAAAACACTTTACAGAGTAAAGTTTGAACATATTCATAATAAAGAGATTGAAATCTCTCAACATAAAAAAATACTTTTTAATAATAAAAAAGACTTGGTGCATATAGATTTCAGAATTCTACAAGCACAAAATAAACATACTCATGAATATATACCAAACTTGGTTAATATACGTATGTATCTCCTGCATAAGCAAAAAGTACATCAAGAACATCTTGATAGAAATAAAAAAGTATTTTTTTATGTTGAGAGATTTCAATCTCTTTATTATGAATATGTTCAAACTTTACTCTGTAAAGTGTTTTATTATAATGTAATGCCATATTTATCAAGGCTCTGATACCAGTTGGGGTGTGTGGATGTGTACGGAATTTATGTTTTAACAAAGAAGGGAATAAATATAAAAATTGTGAAAAGAAGACTCTTGTATCAATAAATGTATAATTGTGATGTAGTGAGTGTTATACTTACATAGATAGAAACTATTCTTTTAGAAAACTGGTATCAGAGCCTTGATAAATATGGCATTACATTATAATAAAACACTTTACAGAGTAAAGTTTGAACATATTCATAATAAAGAGATTGAAATCTCTCAACATAAAAAAATACTTTTTAATAATAAAAAAGACTTGGTGCATATAGATTTCAGAATTCTACAAGCACAAAATAAACATACTCATGAATATATACCAAACTTGGTTAATATACGTATGTATCTCCTGCATAAGCAAAAAGTACATCAAGAACATCTTGATAGAAATAAAAAATTAGTTTCAAAACTCAGAAAGTTTATTTTAACTTGTTAGCTTTTCTTAAAATGAATAATGAAATTTTCAACAACACTGAAGAAAATAATTCAGAAGAAAAACAAATCTTAACTTATGTTGAAGATGAAGACGGCTTTCATGCAAATCTTTTAATAAAACAAGACCTTCTCTCTCGAGTTAAGAAAATTGATTTAAAAATAAAGAAAGAAAACATTTTCAAAAATGTTCCTTCTAAACTTAGTATTCTAAATCCCCTTAAAAGGAAAAATGAAATCTTCTACTTTGTTAGTACTAAAGAAATGTCCGTAGACATAAAAGATACAATAGGAGCTGTCTTTCTACCCCTTTTAACTAAGGAACAAATACATAATAACTTAAAAAGTATTCCAGTTGAGATTAGATCAAAAATTAGAATGGTCCATATCGGAGCTGTAAAAATTTTGTTAAAATCCCAATTCCAAGCAGGAATAAATTCTCCCATAAAAATGGCCTTAATTGACAACAGAATTACTGACAGACAGGACTGCATCTTAGGTGCTGCAAAGGGAAACCTTGCTTACCAAAAGTTTATGTTTTCAGTCTATCCAAAGTTTGCTCTGGATTTAAAATCTGCAAATATAGATAAAACCTTATCTTTTATACATCACTTTGAAAGAAGTGACCTAATGAGTCCAGGTGATAAACCTTTCACCATAACATATCTCATAGGATATGCCCTGACCAACAGTCACCATAGCATAGACTATAAGAAAGACGAGTACATCGAACTTGATGATGTCTTTTCAGAAATAGGCCATGTCAAAGATAAACAATTCTGCGACATAAATCCTCAAGAAAACTCTTGGGTTTTAAATATAGCTAGAAATAAAAAAGCTCTAGGAGAAACTCTTAGACCAAGAATTTCTATGGATTCACTCCACATAGGAGAAAGCTCGGAGAGAAAAGATAATAACTTAATAAGAAACATGTCTTTAAAAATTGATAGTCTACGCCAGAATATCAAACAAATCACTGACATTATAAATGAATAATAAAATTGATTTTCCTCATTTCTATAAAAAAGGTAAAACAGTCAAAATTAAAACTCTTGACGATAATACTGAAAAGAAAGAATACGTTTTCTCTACTTCTGGTAAAGCTGGTGTTCAAACAATCGTAAATCATTGCAATAATCTCAACCAAATCATTGCAAGATGTCTTTTAAAAACTTCAAAAATAAGCCATTATCTTGGTATTTCAAAAGATATTTCTACAGATATTTCAAAAAATAAAATACCTTTTAACCAATTTAAAAACGATTTAGCCTTTATGGTTAAAAACAATCTTGATAAAAAAGATTTTGAAAAATTCTTCGAAGTTATTGAAAGACAAAATAAATTAACTATCAAGTTAACCCAGTCTATTGACAAACATTCTATTCTTTTAGAAAACTCTTTAAAAAATAACCAATTTGTTGAAGAAGTCGCCAAAAAGGCAAATATTGAGGGCACTCTTAAGGAAACCAACATTAAGATCACTAATATACATGATCAGTTAAAACAACTAATAGGATGACCTCGATACCCGAGCTCAATAGATCAATCACCTCGATACCCGAGCTCAATAGATCAATCAATCTCCTTAATGAAAAAATTGATGGGCTGATTATAAACTTGGACTTAACATTCAATAAATACGTAACCATTACCCAGTTGGAAGTAGCATCTGCAAAAATTATTGCAGACATTACTAAAGAGTTATCTGAAAAGATTGACTCTTGCCCATGTAATAAAGACATACTTGAGCACATCAAGAATATCTCCATCATAGAACAAAAAACCAAGCCTGGAAAATATTCAGGTCTTAAGAAATACTCACCTCCCAATCCTAGTGTTGGAAACCCTGACTTAGGAAGCTCAAAAGATTCCCAGAAAATTAACATTTTCAAGAAAGAATAAAAATGAAAGAAACAATCTCTGAACGTCTCGAGAAATATTTCTTTAACCTTCAATATGAAGATTATGATAAAACTGACCAAAAGCTTATTCAGCTTTTATCTTTAGAAACTGAAGAATGTGAAGAATTGTATCAAAAAGAACCCAAACTTTTTGATCAATATTTTAGAATGACTAAAATAAATGAACCCGACACTGAATCAGAACAAGAAGATAATTTTAAAACAAATACAAAGACTGTTAAGTTCGAATATTCAGATATGGAAGATGATGAAGCAGAATCTTCTTATACAGCCACAAGAAGAGGCAATAAAAAGAAATACGAGTTCAAAATGCCTGTCCACAATGGAATTCCAAATAGTGGCCAAGGACCCAATACGATCAATGTACTCAATATTGATTGTATCCAAGATTTAAAACTCAGAGAAAGAGTTGTAGAAAAATGGGTTACTGAGATTTCACTAATCTTACAAACAAATCCAGATGAATTTGAAAAAGCAAAAAATGTTCTACTACTTTTAGAACACAAAACTGATGGAATCGTACAGAAATTCCTAAGAAACAATAATTGGAATGAAGAACTGCATGGCTCAGATCTTTTTGATAATCTCATAAATGTCATATACACTACTTTCTTAGGTCTTGATTATATTTCTAATAAAGACTTCACCATTAATAAGAAGGTTGACATAGCAAGAGTTTCAATGACTAAACTCCAATTACATGATATTAGTCTTCTCGACAAATACACATGTATGTATGAATCATATTTGTATGATATTCCACAGAGAAGCGAATATGCGCAATGGATATCTGCTTATCTCATGAAAATTCCAATTATTGGAGAAACCTGTACAGACAGATGGAAAAAAGAAGCTACTGGAGAAATCCAGCAAACCAGTCTTTCTTACGCAACAAAAATTGCAAAAGAAGAAATTGATAGAATCTGTCAAGACAGATATAAACAACAAAAGCTTAAAACAATAAGCAAAGATTGTTGTAGCATTCTCTCTGATTTCAAAAACTTTGATATTGGAAAGAAAAATTATACTAAGAAAAAGCATAAAAACAAAAAGAAATACAAATCTTTTTGGAAAAAGAAAAGAAAAAAATTTTCACCAGGAAAATACTTCAAGAAACCATCAAAAGAAACACCTAAGAAAACTACTTCTTGTCCGCAAGGAAAGAAAAAGTGTAGGTGTTGGATCTGCAATGAAGAAGGACACTACGCAAACGAATGTCCAAATAGAAAAAAATACCCTGACAAAGTCAAGGTTTTACAAACCGCTAACAATGGAGGCTATGAAGCTCTTGAAGAAGAGTATGATGGTACGCAACATGTTTTTATATATCATGTTGAAACAGAATCTTCATCAGACACTGAAGAATACGAATCAACAACGGATGACTCAGACTAGTCCCATACATACCTCGCTTTTCAGGGAGGAGGAGATTAACCATTTTTGCGTAAACCTCCAGAAGATTGATGATTCCCTTATCATGAATCTTACTAATCCAAACTCTATTTATGTTTCTGCCTTCCTTAACTTTAAAGGATATAAAAAATTTAGAGTACATTGTTTTGTAGACACAGGTGCATCTTTATGTCTTGCAAGCAAATTCGTCATTCCGGATGAACTCTGGGAAAACGCTCCCAAAGAAATTAGTGCCACTATTGCAAATGGTGAAACCATAAAAATTAATAAAGTTTGTAGAAATATTAATCTCGAACTTTCAGGAGAACATTTCAATGTTCCCACTATTTACCAACAAAATTCAGGAATTGATATCATAATTGGTAACAACTTCTGTCAAGTCTATGGACCATTCATACAATGGATAGATAGAATTGCCTTTCATCTTAATAATGATATGGTAATTATAAAAAAGGTTACAGAGGCCTATAGCAAAGGAAAACCAGGTTTTCTTGAAACTCAAGAAAAAGGTTCTAAAGAAAAACAAATTCCAGGTACTAATATAACTCATGAAGAGATTAATAAAGAAAGGATTATTTCTATTCAAACTACCAGGTTCAAACAGATTGAAGATCTTCTTGAAAAAGTTTGTTCTGAAAATCCTATTGATCCAAATAAAACCAAAGGATGGATGAAAGCTTCAATCAAGCTTATTGATCCCAAAACGGTTATTAGAGAAAAACCTATGGTTTACTCTCTACAAGATAGAGAAGAATTTTCCAAACAAATCAAAGAATTACTTGATATGAGACTAATTATAGAATCAAAATCCCCTCATATGTCTCCTGCCTTTCTTGTCAATAAAGAAGCAGAGAAAAGAAGAGGAAAGAAGCGAATGGTTGTTAACTACAAAGCAATTAATGATGCAACTATTGGAGACTCACATAATCTCCCCAATATGCACGAACTCTTGACTCTTCTACGAGGAAAAAACATTTATTCAAGTTTCGACTGCAAGTCAGGTTTCTGGCAAGTTCTACTTGATGAAGAATCGCAGCTTCTCACTGCCTTCACATGTCCTGATGGACTCTTTCAATGGAAAGTACTACCCTTTGGGCTTAAACAAGCTCCTAGTATTTTTCAAAGACACATGCAGAATGCTCTTCGAGGCCTTGAAGGTTTCTGCACTGTATACGTTGATGACATCATGATCTTCAGCAAAAATGAACAAGAACACTATGTTCATGTCACACAGGTTCTCAGAACTATTTTAAAACATGGTATAATACTTTCAAAAAAGAAAGCTCATCTTTTCAAAACAAAAATCAATTTTTTAGGTTTAGAAATAAATGAAGGTACCCATTGTCCTCAAAAGCATATTCTTGAACATTTACATGACTTTCCAAATGTTTTAGAAGACAAAAAGCAACTACAAAGATTTCTTGGTGTTTTAACTTATGCTGAAACATATATTGAAAAACTTGCAGCCATGAGAAAACCTTTACAGGCAAAATTAAAAAAAGATGTCATTTGGAATTGGTCAAATGCTGATACAGACTACATCAAAAAGATAAAGAAAGTTTTAATCAATTTTCCAAAACTTTATCTTCCAAACATTGAAGACAGTTTAATTATTGAAACTGATGCTTCTGATGAATTTTGGGGAGGTGTTTTAAAAGCTAAAAACCCCAAAAACGAAGAACAAATTTGCAGGTACACCTCTGGCAGTTTCAAAGCAGCTGAGAAAAACTACCATAGCAATGAAAAAGAATTACTCGCTGTAAAAAGAGTTATTACAAAATTCTCTGTATATTTAACACCAGTAAATTTCCTGGTTCGTACAGATAATAAAAATTTTACTTATTTCCTCCGAACTAAGATTGCAGGAGATAACAAATTAGGCCGGCTAATACGTTGGCAAGAGTGGTTTTCACGATATACTTTCACTGTTGAACATCTCGCAGGAAACAAAAACGTACTGGCAGACTGCCTCACCCGTGACTTCAGGTATACCTTACATCATCCATGATCTCACTCGCTCCTCTCGAGCCCTATAAAAGGATATGATCCTCATGACATATTTCCTCACAAAAACTTCACCTACAAAAAAGAGAGGGGGAGATTAGAGAAAAAAGTAAACAAAATTTGAGTTTACAAAAATGGAAGACCTCAACACTTTGAGGATGAAGAAACAAATGCTCCTCATAGAGCTATCTGCAATTGAGCAGAAAATCAACTTGTATGAACAAGTAACAACGGTCACCAATGTACCGGAAAGCGAAAGCTCAAAAACAAAGGCTATTCCAGTGCAAACGGCACCTGGTAAAGAATCAACAAATCCGTTGAAAGCTGATGCTTTGCTAAAAAGCATAATAAAGGAGACAGCTACTCCTCTTCCTGATGGAAAAACTAGCTTGTTGGTTGATACCAATCCTTGTACTGAAGGAATCAGTAAAATGACAACCTTGTCACCCATTAACAAATCTGTGCAGGAGTTTACACCAGATTACAAAAAAGCTCTTAACAAAGAAGCTGAAAGATTTTATGTAATCTACAAAGGACCTCATGCCGGTGTTCATACTGACTGGGGAATTACAGAAACATTCTGTAAAGTTGATAAAGTTACTTGCAAAAAATTCAGAAATGAAGCATCTGCAAGATTAAGCCTTGCCACTTATCAAGACGATACAAGCAAGACTAACCAACCACTTCTTCGACCAAAAATTCATAAAGTCAAAGAAGCTCACAGAGACCAAAGGTTTGACGTTCCAAATGACGTTCAACAAATGGTTAACTATCCTGAAATCTCTTTCGAAGACTTCAGAACAATCTGGAAGAAAGCAAGAGCTGCATGCCCAGAAGACCTTGTTCATGAAAAGTTTTTCACTACGGACAAGAAAACAAAAAGTCTGTTCAACTTCCTCGAAGGATCAGATGCAAAATTAGTCTACCAAGCCTTTCAAGCTGGACTAATCGACAATATCTACCCAAGTTGCAACCTTCAAGAACTCATTTTCTTCCCAAGCAACATGGTAGAATCCATTAAAAACTTTCGAAAGAAAGTACTTAAAGCAAAAGATAATCCGATCTACATCAGATGCATCTCTTCACTCCCAGAATGGATTCAAGAATCAACTCTTTCTCCATACCACTTTCTGGAAATTGGTCTTTCTAAAGCCAATAGAGATATTGAACAATCTCAACCAATGGAAGACAAAGATCTACCTTTTACAGAGATTCTTCATCCCAATCGCATCAATGGTTTAAGAAGAATATCAGAAAAAATCATCGAGATTATCTCTGGTTCAAAAAAGAAGATTAATTATACCAACTCGCATTGTATAATTACAAGCTGGAGTTACAACAACACCAGCCAAGAAGATCTTCGTCAAGCCTCCAAGTTTGGCGAAAAATTCATGAACAATAGCATGGAAGTATCCAATGCTACACGCCAACACTTCTGCCGACATGCAGAACAACTTTTTGAAGAACATCTTTGTCACTTTTGCGAAAGCAAAGATTCGGAGACAATGGAGGGACCCCCCTCTGAAGATGACAAATCATCATCATCTTAAAGAAAGATGCTTCACGTGTCAAATGGCCCCAGCCACTCAAAATAATAATGCGCTTCTTCATTATTAGAAGCTTTCTAGCTGTCCACAATAATGTAATCTTTTGTGGATAAAAACGTCATGCCTGACATATTAGGCAAGGATCAGACCCTCTCAATGTATCTATAAATTGAGAGTTATGTTTTGTTTGAAGGAATCGCAAGAACGAGTGCAAGAAAAAACACTCTCTATCTAGTAAATTTTCAGTTCAATGTCTAGTGAGTAATTCCTCCCTTAGAAGGGGAAAAATGTAAAATATTGTAAGAGTCTTCCCTTTTTGGGAACTCTGTTATCAATAAATCTTTGTTTTGTTATTTTTGAGTGTTCATACAATTTAGAGTGATGAAACTTGTAAGTGACAGAGTGTCAGGTCGACGATGATTAACAGTACCACAGGCACCATGCCAACAGGGAAAGCAACCACACAGACCAAAGAACGACACAGGCTGGCTTGAATAAGTTTCTATCTATGTAAGTATAACACTCACTACATCACAATTATACATTTATTGATACAAGAGTCTTCTTTTCACAATTTTTATATTTATTCCCTTCTTTGTTAAAACATAAATTCCGTACACATCCACACACCCCAACTGGTATCAGAGCCTTGATAAATATGGCATTACATTATAATAAAACACTTTACAGAGTAAAGTTTGAACATATTCATAATAAAGAGATTGAAATCTCTCAACATAAAAAAATACTTTTTAATAATAAAAAAGACTTGGTGCATATAGATTTCAGAATTCTACAAGCACAAAATAAACATACTCATGAATATATACCAAACTTGGTTAATATACGTATGTATCTCCTGCATAAGCAAAAAGTACATCAAGAACATCTTGATAGAAATAAAAAATTAGTTTCAAAACTCAGAAAGTTTATTTTAACTTGTTAGCTTTTCTTAAAATGAATAATGAAATTTTCAACAACACTGAAGAAAATAATTCAGAAGAAAAACAAATCTTAACTTATGTTGAAGATGAAGACGGCTTTCATGCAAATCTTTTAATAAAACAAGACCTTCTCTCTCGAGTTAAGAAAATTGATTTAAAAATAAAGAAAGAAAACATTTTCAAAAATGTTCCTTCTAAACTTAGTATTCTAAATCCCCTTAAAAGGAAAAATGAAATCTTCTACTTTGTTAGTACTAAAGAAATGTCCGTAGACATAAAAGATACAATAGGAGCTGTCTTTCTACCCCTTTTAACTAAGGAACAAATACATAATAACTTAAAAAGTATTCCAGTTGAGATTAGATCAAAAATTAGAATGGTCCATATCGGAGCTGTAAAAATTTTGTTAAAATCCCAATTCCAAGCAGGAATAAATTCTCCCATAAAAATGGCCTTAATTGACAACAGAATTACTGACAGACAGGACTGCATCTTAGGTGCTGCAAAGGGAAACCTTGCTTACCAAAAGTTTATGTTTTCAGTCTATCCAAAGTTTGCTCTGGATTTAAAATCTGCAAATATAGATAAAACCTTATCTTTTATACATCACTTTGAAAGAAGTGACCTAATGAGTCCAGGTGATAAACCTTTCACCATAACATATCTCATAGGATATGCCCTGACCAACAGTCACCATAGCATAGACTATAAGAAAGACGAGTACATCGAACTTGATGATGTCTTTTCAGAAATAGGCCATGTCAAAGATAAACAATTCTGCGACATAAATCCTCAAGAAAACTCTTGGGTTTTAAATATAGCTAGAAATAAAAAAGCTCTAGGAGAAACTCTTAGACCAAGAATTTCTATGGATTCACTCCACATAGGAGAAAGCTCGGAGAGAAAAGATAATAACTTAATAAGAAACATGTCTTTAAAAATTGATAGTCTACGCCAGAATATCAAACAAATCACTGACATTATAAATGAATAATAAAATTGATTTTCCTCATTTCTATAAAAAAGGTAAAACAGTCAAAATTAAAACTCTTGACGATAATACTGAAAAGAAAGAATACGTTTTCTCTACTTCTGGTAAAGCTGGTGTTCAAACAATCGTAAATCATTGCAATAATCTCAACCAAATCATTGCAAGATGTCTTTTAAAAACTTCAAAAATAAGCCATTATCTTGGTATTTCAAAAGATATTTCTACAGATATTTCAAAAAATAAAATACCTTTTAACCAATTTAAAAACGATTTAGCCTTTATGGTTAAAAACAATCTTGATAAAAAAGATTTTGAAAAATTCTTCGAAGTTATTGAAAGACAAAATAAATTAACTATCAAGTTAACCCAGTCTATTGACAAACATTCTATTCTTTTAGAAAACTCTTTAAAAAATAACCAATTTGTTGAAGAAGTCGCCAAAAAGGCAAATATTGAGGGCACTCTTAAGGAAACCAACATTAAGATCACTAATATACATGATCAGTTAAAACAACTAATAGGATGACCTCGATACCCGAGCTCAATAGATCAATCACCTCGATACCCGAGCTCAATAGATCAATCAATCTCCTTAATGAAAAAATAGATGGGCTGATTATAAACTTGGACTTAACATTCAATAAATACGTAACCATTACCCAGTTGGAAGTAGCATCTGCAAAAATTATTGCAGACATTACTAAAGAGTTATCTGAAAAGATTGACTCTTGCCCATGTAATAAAGACATACTTGAGCACATCAAGAATATCTCCATCATAGAACAAAAAACCAAGCCTGGAAAATATTCAGGTCTTAAGAAATACTCACCTCCCAATCCTAGTGTTGGAAACCCTGACTTAGGAAGCTCAAAAGATTCCCAGAAAATTAACATTTTCAAGAAAGAATAAAAATGAAAGAAACAATCTCTGAACGTCTCGAGAAATATTTCTTTAACCTTCAATATGAAGATTATGATAAAACTGACCAAAAGCTTATTCAGCTTTTATCTTTAGAAACTGAAGAATGTGAAGAATTGTATCAAAAAGAACCCAAACTTTTTGATCAATATTTTAGAATGACTAAAATAAATGAACCCGACACTGAATCAGAACAAGAAGATAATTTTAAAACAAATACAAAGACTGTTAAGTTCGAATATTCAGATATGGAAGATGATGAAGCAGAATCTTCTTATACAGCCACAAGAAGAGGCAATAAAAAGAAATACGAGTTCAAAAATGCCTGTCCACAATGGAATTCCAAATAGTGGCCAAGGACCCAATACGATCAATGTACTCAATATTGATTGTATCCAAGATTTAAAACTCAGAGAAAGAGTTGTAGAAAAATGGGTTACTGAGATTTCACTAATCTTACAAACAAATCCAGATGAATTTGAAAAAGCAAAAAATGTTCTACTACTTTTAGAACACAAAACTGATGGAATCGTACAGAAATTCCTAAGAAACAATAATTGGAATGAAGAACTGCATGGCTCAGATCTTTTTGATAATCTCATAAATGTCATATACACTACTTTCTTAGGTCTTGATTATATTTCTAATAAAGACTTCACCATTAATAAGAAGGTTGACATAGCAAGAGTTTCAATGACTAAACTCCAATTACATGATATTAGTCTTCTCGACAAATACACATGTATGTATGAATCATATTTGTATGATATTCCACAGAGAAGCGAATATGCGCAATGGATATCTGCTTATCTCATGAAAATTCCAATTATTGGAGAAACCTGTACAGACAGATGGAAAAAAGAAGCTACTGGAGAAATCCAGCAAACCAGTCTTTCTTACGCAACAAAAATTGCAAAAGAAGAAATTGATAGAATCTGTCAAGACAGATATAAACAACAAAAGCTTAAAACAATAAGCAAAGATTGTTGTAGCATTCTCTCTGATTTCAAAAACTTTGATATTGGAAAGAAAAATTATACTAAGAAAAAGCATAAAAACAAAAAGAAATACAAATCTTTTTGGAAAAAGAAAAGAAAAAAATTTTCACCAGGAAAATACTTCAAGAAACCATCAAAAGAAACACCTAAGAAAACTACTTCTTGTCCGCAAGGAAAGAAAAAGTGTAGGTGTTGGATCTGCAATGAAGAAGGACACTACGCAAACGAATGTCCAAATAGAAAAAAATACCCTGACAAAGTCAAGGTTTTACAAACCGCTAACAATGGAGGCTATGAAGCTCTTGAAGAAGAGTATGATGGTACGCAACATGTTTTTATATATCATGTTGAAACAGAATCTTCATCAGACACTGAAGAATACGAATCAACAACGGATGACTCAGACTAGTCCCATACATACCTCGCTTTTCAGGGAGGAGGAGATTAACCATTTTTGCGTAAACCTCCAGAAGATTGATGATTCCCTTATCATGAATCTTACTAATCCAAACTCTATTTATGTTTCTGCCTTCCTTAACTTTAAAGGATATAAAAAATTTAGAGTACATTGTTTTGTAGACACAGGTGCATCTTTATGTCTTGCAAGCAAATTCGTCATTCCGGATGAACTCTGGGAAAACGCTCCCAAAGAAATTAGTGCCACTATTGCAAATGGTGAAACCATAAAAATTAATAAAGTTTGTAGAAATATTAATCTCGAACTTTCAGGAGAACATTTCAATGTTCCCACTATTTACCAACAAAATTCAGGAATTGATATCATAATTGGTAACAACTTCTGTCAAGTCTATGGACCATTCATACAATGGATAGATAGAATTGCCTTTCATCTTAATAATGATATGGTAATTATAAAAAAGGTTACAGAGGCCTATAGCAAAGGAAAACCAGGTTTTCTTGAAACTCAAGAAAAAGGTTCTAAAGAAAAACAAATTCCAGGTACTAATATAACTCATGAAGAGATTAATAAAGAAAGGATTATTTCTATTCAAACTACCAGGTTCAAACAGATTGAAGATCTTCTTGAAAAAGTTTGTTCTGAAAATCCTATTGATCCAAATAAAACCAAAGGATGGATGAAAGCTTCAATCAAGCTTATTGATCCCAAAACGGTTATTAGAGAAAAACCTATGGTTTACTCTCTACAAGATAGAGAAGAATTTTCCAAACAAATCAAAGAATTACTTGATATGAGACTAATTATAGAATCAAAATCCCCTCATATGTCTCCTGCCTTTCTTGTCAATAAAGAAGCAGAGAAAAGAAGAGGAAAGAAGCGAATGGTTGTTAACTACAAAGCAATTAATGATGCAACTATTGGAGA